>NC_056713.1:7050362-7097862 GCF_018831695.1 Puntigrus tetrazona
GGAGAGAGAATGAAATGATCTTTTGGCGCCACTCACTGGACATTTAACTTACAGACGTGAAGAACAAATACATAACAAATACATATACATACATACATAAACATAATCTTTTCTCAGCAAGTTGAATTTCAAACATTTAATCAATAGATCGTTCAATTCAGTCAAACGCTGATGGTGTTAAAAGCTCTTTGATCATGATTCCAGGAGGTGGGAATAAATGACTGTTATTGCTAATTGCATGTAATGTGTAATAGGTGAGTATCTATTTCTTATTTATATGTAATGCAGGGATTTCCAAACTTAATTGTAATTTAAACTTCTTTTTGTGTTCTTGAAATTGAAGATTTCCATGTTTGTTCAATGGTTATTTTCAAATTATATATATATATATATATATATATATATATATATATATATATATATATATATATATATATATATATATATATATATATAATTTTAAGATAACAATGAACAAATAAATTATTATTAAAAAAGATTTTCTGCCAAATTATATAGAGAGAGCCAGACCTGAGAGTAAATGAATAAATTGATTATATAGAACATATAGCATACGTTTAAACTGAGAAATGGTACAATTGCTTGCTACGAGTCTCTAAATAGTTGGGATGGGGGCATATTTATCATTTATCATATTTATCTTGTCTTCTTTTCAATACAGTTTGGAGATGTCTAGGCAGTTTCTGAAGGGATTTTTGGAATTTGATCCCATTATTCCCTGATATAAGTTTCCAGCTGCTGAAAAGTTCATGGTCATATTAGATGTATTTGTTAATTGATGGGCCAAATATCTGAATGTCCTACTGAAACACACAAGGCCTTCCCTGAAACAAACGTCGTCTGGAGGGGAGCATATGTTGCTCTCAAACATTTCAGCATTCATACACATGATAGCTGCCCATACCGTATGCATTCATGCATCCCATAACATCAGAGATGCTGGCTTTTGAACTGAATGCATAGAGCATAGAGAGATTGTGTTCACCGACAGTGGTTTCTGAAAGTATTCCTGGGCCCATTTACTAATGTCAGTGACTCCTGAATCATGTGATGAGTGATGCAGTGTCATCTGAGGTCCTCTGGAAGACCTCGGGCATCCAATATCAGCCTCGCTTTTTCAGCCCTTTGTTGCCCCTGTATAGCCTTTATAACGTTTCTCAAATTTGAAATGAACTCATTTACTTAAGAAATGTTATGCAAAGTCAGAATTGCGAGATATAAAGTCAGAATTCTGAGAACATATCAGTGTTTTTTTCTGTCAAAATTTAACTTTATATCTCACAATTCTGAGAAGATAATAAGAGTTGAGTTTGTATCATGCAATTCTGAGAAAAAAAAAAATTGAGATAAAAAGTCGCAATAAACTTTTTTATTTTTCATTCAGTGGAGGAAACGGGCTTCCATATTTAGTGAATAAAAGTGTAAAATTAGAAACCAGGTTAAATTTCAGAGTTTAAACATTAGTTATGTTCTGTTATATTTATATTAAAAAAAAATATATATATATATATATATATATATATATATATATATATATATATATATATATTTTTTTTTTTTTTTTTTTTTATATATATATATATATTTTATATGCACGTGTTTGTAATGTAATGTGTAATTTTTTTTACAATATTATCTTATTTAAATAAATGTAATACGTGAATTGAGTCAAAAGTAATCTTAAAGTAAACTAAAAGAAGTTGTATGTAGCAAAAATGTGTAATGTTATGAATTATGTTACTAATTATCAGTTTTTGTCATGTAATTTAGATTCAGTAACTGTAAGTTATCTTCCCAGCACTGGTAACAGCATATTCTATAAGCTGTGAATGAGGTGGATATTTGACTTGTAAATGTGTTCTACGGTTTGATAATAACGAAGCAGCTCTGACACTGTACTGCAAGTAAAGATGATTCATTTCCATTCATATCCACACAGACACTCTCTTGTTGCTGCCCTGTCCCGATAAATGCTGGATGCGATCTCAGTTAAATGCCTGAATCAGCAAAATAAGTTCTTCTGGAAGCTTCCAAGCAGATGCGTTGCCTCCAGATGTACGCCACTCAAATAAAGTGCTGCCTATTAAGAAGGAATCGCTGGAATGTTGTCAAACCGCCAAGTTCTCCCGTTCGACCTCTCCGTTTTTCCCCCTATTGGAATTTGTCGATTAGCGTGAACAAACAAAGAGATCTTTGAGCAACAACAACAACAGAAGAGCTGTTGCTAGGAAAGCAAGATCTTAGCAGCGCTAGCCTTGAGCTAATCACTTCAGCTACAGACAGCATTTCCCCAAAAAGGTTTTATTCCACCAACTTTATTTAGACGTTCTACTGAAGAGTGTTAGTGATCTTCTAACACTTTACTTTAATGGACAAGTATATGTCAACTTAAGTATATGTTAACTTATGCTAATACTAATAAGAGTTAGCTGACATATAGTTATTATAGTTTGTAGAATATCTAAAGTGTAACAAATATATGGATGGAGTTTCCTTTTAAACCCATACACAACCGTCAATATATCCATATGGGGACGATCAAATTGAAACACATTGTTTCTGTGAGGATCTTAACCTCGTCAGTATTACACATCCGACTGCTCTCTTTTCACGCCTCGCCGTGTGAGGAAACAGAGGGATTTGTTATGAAACCATGGAGAAAACACAAAGGGATCCTCCACGTTTCGACCGCAGCGCGTCTCTCCACCCACAGCTGGAATGCAGTAAAGCGAGTTTCCGTGCTGTGAGAAATAGTTCAGCTCGGAGCTGCTGAATAAACACAGACATGAACATTAGGGTAGAGCTCGCCGTTTTAGGGCTGGCCAGCGCGGGTTGGTTTTGCGCTATCCTTACAAAATTTCTACCCATGTGGCACGTAACCGGAATGGTGGAAAACATCACCACAACACTTCCACTGTACTGGGATGGAGTTTGGCTGAACTGGCAACACCACACGACCGGCAGACTTCACTGCGCCTTCTATCAGTCTCTGCTCAATCTGACCGAGCACTTCAACACCTGGAAAATCCTGGTCATCACGTCTATAGGACTGGGAGCCCTCGCCGTTGGGGTTTACCCTCTCGGCTGGATTCGATACCCCAAGAACATATTGTTGAAAGTAGCATCGGGGCCCGTGTTTGTGGCGAGTGGGCTGGTTCTGCTGGTGGTGATTTCTTGGACTACACATTTAACCGCTTCGAAAGCCGGTGCTGTATTAACGCGGGAGTTTGGATCGGCGATCTACGCTGGCTGGATGGGCACGGCGCTGCTTGTGGTGGGGGGTGTGCTGCTGACCATTATTTGCAGCGTAGCGCTCGGGGAGCAGAGACGGGACGAGTCGGCGACGCGAAGTTCAGAGCCAGGAGCTCAGGAACCGCTCCAGACCATACAGAGCGCTTCGTTTACACGCTATCCCTGAGCACATCGTGGCCTGTGAGTCTAAGAACGACTGTCGTTGCCTCTACTGTAGGAACTGACGTTTAGAAGGTCTTTTTCGTTGGATAAAGAAGTAAACTTCGCCTGTTTTGCTGATTCAGCATTTGACATGCTTTCATTTTCATTGCATCGGACACTTTGTTTGTGATTGCCTGTGTATTTATTCCCTCAGTTTCCTCGGTTCAGTGTCTGGTGTTGACTTAAACATTGATCTGCACTTGTGATCGTTGATCATTTGTTTAAATAAAGAAAAGCGAAGCGGCATCAAGCCCCGCCTCTCCAAGTTGGGGGGGTGTAACATGTTACAAGTAACTCAAGTTATGTAATCGGATTACTTTTTCAAGTAACTAGTAAAAAACGTTTTAATTTAAATGGCTTCTTCAAGCATGACATGCCGGTTGCTTTGTTTCGAGCTTTTGAATTTGCTGCTTGAGGCGTATTCGCTTTACTTTTGATGTAGAACGCTTTTTACGTACGCTAAAACCTTATTTTATTGAAAAAGCGTAAGTAGTTCGCTTAATTGTATGGAAAGCCCCATGTTTTGCTCAGAGGGAGCGGGTGAGGCTCATAATTCATTGCTTAGGCCTTAACCCTAACAATGAAAAGCGTGTGGGTAGTCTTTCTGCTATGGGATGGAAGGAGATGAAATGTTCCTCTGCGTCTGAAAGGAGAGGTCGAGATTGTACACCAACTGCGCACAAACCACTCAGGGAGTTTCTCCCAAACAGTCATGTAGTACGTTTAAACCAAGGAGGCACAAAAGTGTGAGCGTAACCGACTTGGACATGAAGTGTTAAGAACAGCCTTTGGTTGAACCAAACTGTATGAAAATATATATATATGTAATTTCAAAAGGGTCTTCGGTTTCATGAATGGGACCATTTGACGCTTGCCAGATGTTAGTTATGATGTCTTTTTGTAAATGTTGTTGTCACATTTTTTGAAGTAATTTAGTTCAAATGAAATGTGTTTATTTACTGTAAGGGGAGATGTATTGTGTGACTCGGAGTTTGACCGCTAGGTGGCGCTAAAAGGAAACAGTATAAGAAGAAATTGAACTGGTCATTATCAACTCAGACTTCTTTGGGTTTCGTTTTTACTTCGTTCTTTTATATTAGAGTCACCACACCTCCATATTCAACAACTCTTAGTTTATGCGCAGCTATATGAACCATTTTTTGATGATATGTCATACGTGCAGATGTGAATAAACTGACATCTGTATGATGCTATGAGTCTCTCTCCCAATCCTATCCATATATTTTCATTGAGGTTTTTTCTTTTTTCTCCACTGTTTTTTTTTTTTTAATCATTTAATTTATTGAACAGTAATTTAATTTAGTACTTCTAGCAAAGTAAGAACTAGCTATGGTAAGACTAATGAGTGTTCTTGAAATTTGCAGACAGGAAAATATAAAATCTGATATTTGCTACCATTATCAGATTCACAGCTAAAGTTACAAAAAGACACAAATAGTAGGATTGCTTGAAGCTTTTCTGTTATGATTAACTGGGTAGCGAGCTGCATGGAAAATTCACAAATTAATCAAAACATGTTTGTTAAGTGGAATTAACCTATATCCAGATTGAAGTCTGTACAATATAGTTATGGCAATGTAGTGTAACTATAAATTCATATTAATAATATGAATTTTATTTTATTTATTTATTTTATTTCATGACCATTTAATGCATGGGAAGCACCACTGTTTGAATAAACCATCATTGTAAAATATTTAACCCCTGATTTTTTTCAAAATCTTTAATGAATATGAATTAAATATTTATGTGACGAGTACTGCCTGGATTCTTGTTGTGGAAGGTTGCTTCTAAAGTTATCGCAATTATTTTATGCAATCAAATGCATTGAAAATTTTTGCATTACTTTTTTTGCCACCTAGAGGTCAGGCTTGCTTTATATATAAATGGGAAAACAATGTAACTTGCATTTATTATTTTAAAAAATAACACAGATACTAGTTAGCTACTTGAAAAAAAAAAGTCATCTGATTATGTAACTTGTAATGTGTTACTTCCAACACTTCACTGAGAGTCCAGTCCTTGAATTTTTGTCCCACCTGAGAGCTGACTTCTCAGTATGATAGTCAAGCTCTTTATTTACCGAGCAACAAAAAAGGGTTGTAATGTAATAACATAAGAAACAAATGCTTTATTATATATTGTTCTATTTGTCTTTAAACTGGTAAATGTTCTGGGCAATGATTAATTGCTTCCAAAAGAAAAGTTTTTGCATACATAATATATTTGTGTGAACTGTGTATATTTAGCATATAGACACACACACACACACACACACACACACACACACACACACACACACACAGTATATGCATATAGACACACACACACAGTATATAATTATAAAATATTTACATGTATACATTTGTATTCATACGTATTCATTTACTTTTTTAATAAATATTTACATGCATGTGTGTGCATTTATAAATACATGATTAAAATACACAGTACACACAAATATATTATGTACACAAAAACGTATTTCAGATGAGATCGACTGTGAGTAATCATTGCCAAGTGTTATAGTTAGTAAAGTAAAGTAGTAGTAAATAAGATTTTCCAGATTGACTGTCTTCATCAAAAATCATCACTGGCATTGCACGCAAAACAGTTTTCCTGTACAGAGAGAGAGGCACCTTTACCCAGCTGCGCTCTGTTCATTTCCTTCCCTTCTGCAGATACAAAAGAAACTCCCTGCACAAATGACAGATGATTGCTGAGTTCTCTAAAAGGTGCAAGGCGGCAATGTGTGATCATGAGCAGACAATACGCTGTTTTCTGAATTAAACATTTTTAGCACTCTTGGTTAGCTTAGATAATTTAGAAATTTCATATAGTCTTGTTGAGTTATATAGTTGAGTATCATCAGTATAACAATAGAAACTAATACCATATTTTTTACAGATAACATTACCAAGGGGCAACATGTGTACTGAAATAGCAGAGGACCTAGGACAGATCCTTGTGGTACTCCACTTTACTGGTGATAACTGAGATAGCTATATGTTTATATAAACAAAATGGTAGCACTCAAACTAGTAGGATCTTAACTAACAGGCAGAGCACAGTCAGGGTCCGGACCCAGAAGCTTTTGTAATCTTTACAGCAGTCCATTCATCCATAGATCTTCTACTGCTTATCCGGGGCTGTGTCACGGGGGTAGCAGTCTAAGTAGGCCCAGACTTCACTCTCCCGAGATACTTCCTCCAACTCTTCCTGGGGAACACCGAGGTGCTCCCAGGCCAGCCGAGAGACAGTCCGTCCAGCGTGTCCTAGGTCTTCCCCGGACACCTCCATCAGCGTCCGGGAGGCATCCAGAACAGATGTCCGAGCCACCTCAGCTGGTCTCTCTCTAAGTGGAGGAGCAGCGGGTCTACTCCGAGCTCCTCCCGAGTGACCAAGCCCCTCACATCCTCTAAGGGAGCGCCCAGCCACCCTAAACTCATTTTGGCCGCTTGTATTCAGTATCTCATCCTTTCGGTCATTACCCAGAGCATATGACCATAGGTGAGAGTAGGAATGTATATTGACTAGTAAATCGAGAGCTTCGCCTTGCAGCTCAGCTCCTTCTTCCCCACGACAGTCGGGTACAGTGACCGCATTACTGCAGTAGCTGCACTGATCTGTCTGTCGATCTCTCATTCCATCCTTCCCAAACTCATAGATACTTAAACTCCTCCACCTGAGGCAGGAACTCCCCACAAACCTAAAGGGGGCAAGCCACCTTTGTCCTACTGAGAACTATGGCCTCAGACTGATTTTAAACTCGGCAGCTTCACACTGGGCTGCAAACCACCCCAGTCCAACATGCACCGGGAACAAGTCTGACTTACTGCTGGCAATGCAAACCAAATTCCTGCTCCGATCATACAGGGACCGGACAGCCCTTAGCAAAAGGCACAGGACACCACAAGGGACCCGGTCGATAGCCTTCTCCAAAACCACAAAGCACGTGTGGACTGGTTGGGCAAACTCCCCTGAACCCTCCAGTACCCTGAAGAGGGCATAGAGCTGGTCCAGTGTTCATGAAAGCTGCATTGTTCCTCCAGGATCTGAGGTTTGACTATCAGACAATTTCTCCTCTCCAGTGCCCTGGCATAGACTACCACCCGGGTCTGCTAGTTCAGAGGTACTGTCCACCTGCAATGCTGCAGAGGCGTGTCAACCAAGACAATCTCATCCACTCCCGGTGCTCTGCCACCAAGGAGCTTGGTGGTGACCAAGGAGCTAACTCGGTGACCTCAGCCAGAGTGATGTTCGAGTCCTCCTCTGGGTCCCCGACCTCTGCTTTCTCAGTGGAAGACGCGTTGGCGGGATTGAGGAGATCCTTGAAGCATTCCTTCCACTGCCCGACAATGTCCCCAGTCGAAGTCAACAGATCCAGAACATGTCTCATATGTTCAGTTCTTATTAAAAGTGCCAATATAAAGACCATTATAAGTCAAAATATAAAGGTTATAAACAAACATACCCACTCAAATCTGATGTGAGATCACAGAAAATATGAAGCCCAATATGACCAGTCCACCAGGATCCTGAGCCACACATTAACTGCCCAACATGCTCATGCCCTCAGAGTTGCTTGAATTTTGGATCAACACAAAAAGCCATTTACTGATCAAAGAATGCATGAGTGCAGTAGCTGAAACACAACTTGAGGGAAAACAAAAACATGAGCTTTGTGATAAAATAAATGTTAATTCAAAACCCATTTCTCATCACAGATATCAGGCGGTTCTACAAGAAAGTCACAAAGCACTTTAAATGGATAAATGTAGGCCTCTTCAGATGCAATTGGTTGATCTCCAAGCCTATGTGGCCCTGGAAGAGCTGTTTATAAGATCTGACCCTTCCACCTTCTCAGCATTAAATGGTCCCTGAGACAGCTAGTAGCCCTATACATCTTGACCATGTTTGGCTCTACATACAACTGCTCAACACTGAACATAATCAAAAATAAATATCGTTCCAGGCTCACCAACGAGCACCTTCACGTGTTTATGAGGTTTGTCCTGGCTCCATTAAAGCCCAGGTTTAAAATACAGACAAGCTAGAGCTCAGTTCTCTCACTGAGCAAAAAAAGTGGGGGAGTGGGATGTAAGAGGGGAAGAAAATGATGCTCTAAATTATATTCTGTTCAATTGTTAAGATGTGTTGAGATTAATTATTTGTAGAATTGGTTGCGTTGAGTCATGATGTAAAAAAAAGTTTTTTTTTCTGAAGACAAGCACTCCTATTTTGAAATGCAGCCCTGTTTTTATTAGTAGTTAATGAGAGAATATTATACATATCTACAGTCATACATGTTCAGTTCTACGTTACATGACAATAAATATTGTTTAAAGGTTTTTTAATTTACTGACAATTTGATTTGGCAGTGAGGTATTTATTACATGCAGATTTTGATACAAATAGGTTACTTACATATATAAGCTGTTAAACTAACTAGTTAGACATTATGATCTTTCAGACATTTGATTCAAGAAATTTAAGTTGAATACCCCTGATGTGAAGCATTTTAAAGCCTGCCCTTAAATACCCATATAGTTTTGTAATCAATCTATGAGTATGTCATGAGCAGCGGTGTCATACTCACTTCCTGGAAGGCCAGAGCCCTGCAGAGTTTAGATGCAATCCTAATCAAGTCCTTCAGGCTTAATTGAAAACTGCATATGTGTGTTGGAGCAGACAGCACTAAGGTTAAGTAAAACTAGCGATGAGACTCAGCCTTGGTTTGACGCAAGATGCAGGTCATTTCTAATTTTAACAAGCGTGCTATAGGATGGGGCCTGAAACCTGACTAAAGTTCTTCATAGAGATCTTCTTTTTTTTTTGCAAGAATGTACACAGTACACACACATATAATGTAAATAATGCATAATGGATTACGATTTTGATATGCATTTAGTTTTGAACGGTTGCTTCACAATATTCAGCGGTTGTCATCACGACCGTGCACTCATCTGAAGTCATGGATAGCAGTGTTTGGGTGATAGGGTTTCTCTCTCACACAGACAGCCTCATGCATGATTCAGAGTCTAGTGTGCACACGGGAGAATCAGATAGCTTTCTGTTAACAACATACAGACAATGTTTTGGTATTCAGTAGCAAATATGCCTGTGGTTTTGGCACTATGGCGGTGAAGAAACAAAAGCAAACAAAGATCATCACTTTAGTATAGTCTTTTAATGTAAATGTAATTTTGACTTGGATATGGTTAAAAAGAGCATCGTTATCGTTAATCGAACACAACATATCTTCTTATGTGCAAAAGGAACGGAGAAACAAGCACAGCATTTCCTGTTTGTCAAATATGCAAATGTTTTAAACCACCCTATGTTGTCTTTGATGAAACACAGTAGTGTGAAGAGAAGGAGAAAAAAAAAACATTAAAGCAGCAACAACTGCACACTGAGCTTAGCCATTTTGTACTTATGTATATTAGGGCAATTTTCTGTAATTTCCCCATTGTGTGTTCCGTTGTACTCTTTTATTTGATGTGTATTCGTTAGAATTAATTCTTTGTTAGACTCGAACACAGTATTCTTTATTCTTGTGCCTGCGCTGTAGCTAAAGGGCTTAAAGGGCTTAAACTCTGTTTTATGCTCCCTTGTCAAATGCATATTCATTGGAGCTCATGATGACACTGGATAATGGTGCATGAATAACAAACATTTCTTTAAGGGTGCTAATTACAGATAATTACTCAGTGATTGTGGTTGGTTCTCACTGATTGTCACTTTCTCTTTTTTCAGAGATGTACAACATGCTGGTGTCTAAAATATCTGTTGCTAAATATTGTTATTTATTTTGGTATGGACTGAACTTAGAACTGAGAACATATGCCAACCGCTTTGGTTATAATAAATATGTAACTGGAATATATAAACGGTATACAGAAAAGTCATTTGAATCTTCAGGAGGATGTGAAGAGGACATGTAATAATGCTTATGGAGAACTTTTCCATCCTAGATTTGTTGCTACTTGTTGACTGACCTGATGAATATTTTAAGCTTCTAGGGAGGCGCATCGGTTACCTCTGAATCTATCGCAGATCTTCATCTCGGTCTGATGACAACTTAATTGCATTTGTCCTCTCAGAGAAAGAAAATGAATCAAGATGTTCTTGCAGCTAAGTGTTCTATCTCTGTTTTGTTTACTTTGAACAGTTATTTTACCTCCACATACACCATTCTGGGAAAGCTAACGAAGGAAACTCAACACTCTGTCTGCGATTAATAAAACATCGTCGCGAGGCCCAAAGGGCCAACCACCCGAACGCTTTCAGCTGTATAAGTGGTGAAAGGCGACATAATCTCCTCTGGACAAGATTTGGACTGAGATTGAACGACTCTGTGGGAGAGGTAAGGTATAAGGGTTGGAAAGAGGACTCTTCGCGCCGCACTCGAATGGACGGATAGTCTGGAAGCATGGAAAGCGGACGGAGCTTGGCGCAGGTCATCTCTGAAATGCAGAATGAGATCAGAAAGCTGGAGAGTGAAAACCAAGCCCTCCGCGGGCAGCTCGACCGGCCGGCTTCAGGCCTGGACTCGGTGTCGCAGGACAGCTCGACCCACGCCAGCCTGAGACGAAACGTGTCCGCGCCACAACTTGAAGCACAGTACAAAGGTAAATAAATATCTTGTTCTACTCAAACTTTAATAAGCGTGTGTCGCATCTTAATCCAGTGGAATGCAAATAAGCAGCCTGACTGTAAAAATGGTTATACTTTATTTTGATGTCCCCTTTAGAAATTCTTCTGACTATGAGCTCTCATTAGAGTATTAGTATGATGGGGCTGGTAGAATAAGCTGACAAGACCTTGCAAAGCTACTTAGCGTTTTAATATCACCTGGTTGAGATGTTTTAGAAGCAACCGGACATTTTATATGTGCATACGATTTCCCTTTTGCTGTTTTATATTTTCCCACTGTGCGTATACAGTTATGGTCCTATGACCGGCCCTAAGGCAAGACTGGGCCACTCTGGTGTAGGCTACGTCTACATTAATACAGATACATCTGGAAATGGTGTTTTCAATTTCATAACACTCTTCCTCCACACTAGTTTTTTTGAGCATTTTCTAAATGTTTCTATTTCACACTGATCCAACAGAAGACGGTAATATAATCTTACTGTGTATGCTTAAAATCTCATAAAAGCTCACAAGGAATTCTGTCATCATTTACTCACGTTCACGTAGTTCCAAATCTGTCTGAATTTCTTTGAAAAAAGTTTGTAACCTATAACATGTTTGGTCTAAAAGGCAGTTGCCCACATTTTTTGCTTCAGGCCAGCAAAAGCGAGTTAATATTTTTTCCGTTTGCAGCACAAAACTTTGAGGAAAGGAGTAGATGTATCTCTAGTTTATCTCCAGGCCTAGTCAAACACAAAGCCTGTAACTTATAAGCCGTTTTGAAGATTGTGCTTAGATTCTGTAGGACCATGAATCTCAAAGCCCGGAGTTGTTCGCCCTTGCCCATTCATAATAAATGCAAATATAAATGATCATTTACA
The DNA here is from genome assembly GCF_018831695.1 of Puntigrus tetrazona. Taxonomy (NCBI): domain Eukaryota; kingdom Metazoa; phylum Chordata; class Actinopteri; order Cypriniformes; family Cyprinidae; genus Puntigrus; species Puntigrus tetrazona. The sequence goes on from NC_056713.1 coordinate 7,062,380, forward strand.
TTTATTTCTTTCCAAACCACTATTCTTATTCATTCTCCTTCTTATAGTGCGTGCCTTCTGCTTTATTTCTACAGAAAACATTATTATGACCGTGCGAAGGTACTCCATATCGTCAAACTCCATGAACGGAAACTCTCGAAAGAATGAGATTTTGCACAAACCGAGGCGATACGAGGAGACTGTGAACAACAGTAAATGGGCAAAACTGCACGATGCTTCACACAGCCGTCCTTCTATTGCCTACGCTAAACCAGACATAGACAAACTAACCAACAGGCATTCCCTTCAGGAGTACGTCAACAAAAACAGGTGAGTTTGGCTTTAGTCGGTTTTAAACGTTAACTAATATTTAGTAACTCATGTGTTAATAACATTGTAGAGCCAAAGTCAAGACGGTAACGTTCCTGTTGCCAGTGGACGACATTTACACCAATCGACCTGTACTGACCGAGCACCTGTCCGAGAGAAGCACCTGTGAACTCCAAGCGATAGAGGAAACAGACTCGTGAAGCCCAAACTAATGGCGGGAAAAACAGAAACTCCCACAAAACCGATGCTTGTGAAGCTGACAAAGAGGAAGCGCAGTAGTGCGGTTTTTAGTGCTGCGGTGAATTAATACCCACACCTGACCTCAACGCTTTGACTCCTGTTACAGATTTGGTTTCTCAAATTCATCCAGCTTAAGAAACTCAAGTCCCACGGTCTCGTCCGATGACCTGTCAGTCCGGCTCTCCCGTCTGGATCGGGTGTCCGCTTGCGTAAAGAAAAAGGGGAGAAATGCGCTTCCTGCTCAATATACAGAGTTTGGTGTAATTAGTTCATAGTGCTTTTAATGAGTATTACTTACATCAGTTTGTTCTCTGCAAAATCTCCCACTATTTTATTCAGTGTTAGCATGCTCGATTTTAACATAGCAGTTTACCTAAAAACATGTTTAAAGTGATAGTTCTCCCAAAACTTAAAATTCTGTTATAGTTACTCATAGTTCCTCAAGTTGGTCCAAAGCGGTGGAAAATATTTCGAAGAACAAGACAACTGACGGTAACATTGACTTCCATGATATATATATATATATATATATATATATATATATATATATATATATATATATATATATATATATATCAACTGTTTGATTACCAATATCTTTCTAAAATATCTACTTTTGTGTTAAGCATAATAAAAAAACTCACACAGCTTCTAAACAACTTGAGGTTAAGTAAATGATGATAGAATTTTCATTTTTGGGTGAAATATCCGTTTATACGAAAACTGATATTAAATTATATTAAAATGTATTAAGGCAGTGACAATTTTGCTACAAGGAAGAGAAAGCCAAAGAAGGTTTACACTATTATTAGTAGTAGTAGTATTACTAGGTTAAGATAAAGAAAATGCACAAAGTATCAAAGTCTTTTTTTCACTCCTGAAATCAATTATTGCTCAGGGGATGAAATTTCTTTTAGGTTTCACTTACCTATTTAACCCACATGTAACACAAAGGCCCTCATTTACATAACAGGCACAGGAAATATGTTTCTCATAGGCTATTTCGCTTTAAAATCTTCATAAACGATTTAGTATACGACCATTAGCTTGTCTTACGTTTTCCACGTTACATGTTACATAACAGCTCAGGTCAGAATAACGAGCAGAACCCAGTGTGAACGTGTTTGCTGCGTTTCTCAGCTGTCGTGTTGGGTGTGCCGTCCTTCGTGAGCTCAGAGGACTCGTCCTCGCTGTAAAGACTCCCATAGCTCTCCGAGTCTCGCGGCTTACCTGTTAGTAAAGAGAGCGGTCGATGTGAATGAGCAATGACAGCGAACCCTTTTGTTATCAATAAAGCTTACTTTTTTTAAACAGTTTTACATTGCGTTTTATTTCTGCTGTACTGCAGGGTGATACCTGTGGCAGAGCTGTGCTGAGGTTCAGAAAATCTTGTGGGAGGTTTGCTCTCTGTTGGGCTATCTCCGTATTTCATTGGTACCATTGGAAAGCTGTCTCCTTTCTGTAGTCTCTGGGTAGCTTTAAGAGAGAGAGAGTCAATGTTTTCGGATCTATCATGTTTTCTAATAATGTAGGCCACCACTGTATAGGCCTAAGTAATCAAATATTTTACTACAATATAAAATAGTTTATCTAACATCTAAAGTTCTCCCACTTTCTGCCCCTATTAAAGGCCAAAGTATATTTAGTTTTTCTTACACTTGTGTATGCATGTCAAGCATGCAGCTTTTCGAACTCCATTTAATGCCATGGAAAGTTTCTTCTTCTTCCATGCCTGTGTTATGATCGTTAAAAATATCTTTGTACTCTTTTAAAGTTGTGGTAATCTCATAAACCTCTCACACAAGCATTCCTATGTTGTTGCCGCAGTTTCTGCTGTTTTTTTGTCTGCACTGCTGGGAACGCCCACAAAAATGTTGTATCCGTTTATGCCGCGGGGGGAAAACAAGCACGTCCTGATATTGCTGAGTTCTATGTTAACATATTTTATTGACCCTGGAACAACTTTTAATTTTGACCATATCTCTACCCTTTACCGATGAGTAATGCTGAAAATCAGAGGAAATGATAGATGAATGACAAAAAACACTGATTGTAAGCCTAAACTTTACAAAAACGATAAACGTGTTCTTCAGATCTGATTGGTTAATCACAGTGTTGTTCCAGGGTCAACAAAGATGCTGCTTCAGGAACACGCCAAACTCAGCAAAATCAAGTTCTGCGGAAAACAAACCATTAAAATTAATGCTCAGAGACCTTGTTAAGTGCGTGATCTTTACTTTTTCTTATTTCGATTGATATTTGCTTGTCAAGAAGGTGCAATGTCAAGAAGTTACTGCATGGCAACGATTTGAAGGCTTATATACTGCTGAATAAACAAATCACTCCCTGATATTTTGTGATTATAAATCTCATAGTCTATTAAAAGATTTCTGTCTTATTATTATACACAACGAACATTAACAATAATAGTATTAGCATATAGTAAAAGTAAGTTATAGTGTGTTTTGGGTATGTTGTAGCCTATAACTACAGTTATGATTGGTGTTCCAATACATATTTAATTAGTTTTTATGCAGTCTCTTGCCAGGTAACTAAAAGTGTCGGGAAATGACCCCTTTAGTCATTCCGTTGGGTCGTTCGCCCAGTCACAGATACTGTACAGACAGTCTGACCCAATACGGCTCAGTTTTTCGACATATCTTGCTCTATCAAGCAGCAGAAATTATTTTATGTAGATCATTCTAGGTCAACACCATGCTTTTCCAATGAGGTGAAATGATCATTGGTAACACTTTATTACGATAGTCCACTTTAAATTAAGTAACTTTGTAAACAGAGGTCAACTATCAATCATTGGATTAGTTAGTTAGTAGATATATCATGGGACCCCAATATGCATGACATTGCTTATGACTGATAACCAGATAATAAAGAGACATTAAACAGACCTTTTAATGCTGGCCTGTAGTGAAGTAGCTTTGAAGCTTGTGTTGAATGATTCATCTTCCTGTCTGAGTCAACGTTGGGCACCAAAAGCCCCATTATCTCACTCTCTGTGACTTTTAGGTTCCTCTGCAGGAAGTAGGTGCACATTCTTCCTTTACCTTTTACCTCTATCTCTCCACGCTCCTCCATCTGATAGCCTTTATTTCTTAGAGCACTGGCAATGAGAAATCAGAGAAATTTAAATCAAGATTATCATCCAAAGTCAAGTATCTATTTATGTCAACCTGTCCTCCAACCAAAATGCCTATATAAATCGTTTGTACAAATCCCTGTAATATGACCCATCAGAGTCTATATTACAATTGCGCCCCTATCGGCATCAGGATATTTGCATATTAATGTTTTGTACTATTTTATTTGCTCCATAATTTGGGGTTTCAAAGTCATGTGTCATAAAATAAGATGTGATCATGAGATAGATGCAACATATCATTAGTTTTAGGCCCACTAGAGGACGTTTAATTACGTTTAAATTTACGTTTAAACGTAAATGCATGTTGTAATAAAGTAATTATTAGATACCTATGGGGTCTATTTTTATTGGAGGACAGGTTCATTTACGTTAATAAATATATATAATTTTTACTGTGCCAAACAGAGATAATTGAAGTAAAACAGAGGAGATATTTTTGTGCTTCTCACTGATAAACACTGGGACTGAGGTGGATTTTGTCAGGCAGTCCATGACTCTCCATTCGGGAGGCCGTATTAACTGTGTCTCCAAACAAACAATACCGAGGCATCTTCTCACCAACCACCCCTGCCAAGACCGGTCCGCTGTGCAAGCCCACTCGAATCTGGGATGCAAAACTCAAAAAATCAATTCCAACTCTTTTCTAAATCCCCAAAACAGCAGCATGTCAATTGCAGGAAAGAAGGTACAGTCTGAGGTTATAGGCTGAAACACTGAACTCAAGGCTGAAGTATTACTTCAGATAACCCGCAATTTACCTGAATAGGGCCACCAGTCACAGGGTTAGTGACCTCTTTTGCTGCAATGGTCATGCCCAGGGCGAAGTTAGCCACACGCTCAGTGTGACTTGACATTGGGATGGGCACGCCACCGACAACCATGTAAGCATCTCCAATCGTCTCAACCTGCAGAACATGTGTTGCAACACTTATTAAAATCAAAATGTCTTACATTTTGGAAGAATCCACAAGACTTATGCTCACTTTGTAAACATTGTGTACAGTGGTAAGACGGTCAAACTTGAGATACATGGAATTGAGCATGGAAACAATCTGGATGGGTTCGCACTCAGAGCAGATGTTGGTGAAGGTCACCACATCGCTGAAGAGGACGGTGCACTCTTCAAACTCACCTAAAGAAAAACAATGTAAAATTAAGATGTGATCCTTGGTAAGGGAAGAAAATATTATGTAAATATGAGTTATTCTTCCAAGATCTGTATGTATTTGGGTCTATTTGCTCACAGAAATGTGAGCTAATTAGTTATCACCTGTCTTCCTAAATTTTTTGGTTACACTTAATTTTAATAGTCCACTAAATTATACATTTAAACAGATTTAAACTGATTCCTGTGCCCAAAACCCCTGTGCTTTCTCTTCGGACTCTGTTGTCATGTAGCACTCACTTTTAAATTAATGAAGCTCTTTGAAAAAACTGATCAGAACCTACATCTGCTCCTCCCTTCCCTTTGCCTGGACCCATTACAGTTTGCATACTCATCCAACAGGTCCACAGATGACACGATTAACCACACCCTACTCGTCTCTCTTTCCTACCTTGATCAGAGGAAAGGGAAGTACATGCAGATGCTGTTTGTAGATGCTTTTAACACCACTGTCTCTTCACAAAAAGCTTTAGAACCTGGGACTGAAGCCTCCTTCCACACTACATGCCCTCAGGTGCTTTATTCTCTTGACACCGCACGACCAAACACTGCTCCAACAAATCAGGGAAGAAGTGAACTTTGCCAACATCACAGTGGTCTCATCACTAATAATGACAAGAAGGCCTACTTAGAGGAAGTGAACATCTTAATCTCTTCCTCAATGGCATCAAAACTAAGGAGAATATCATCAATGATGGAGGTAACTACAGGAAGTTGAGGACAAGCAGTTCCTGATGGCCGATGTGGCTGCTGTCGAGAAGGTGACTACTTTTGAATACCTTGGGCAAAAAGGGTGCATCGGCACTTCTACCACTTATGACATCCAGATAAGTTTACTTTCTATACTGTGGCTGTGAAGAGTCCTCTCACAGATCAAATCACTGCCTGGTTTGTAGGTATCTAGCCCAAGACATTGCATGTTTGGATGCTTGTATTGTAATGCAGTTAATAGTTAAGGGAAGAAGGTGGGAATCGGCAGACATTTGTCAAAAATCATGGACCCCTCATGGGCTAAACTAAAATGTTTTACATCAAAAGGTCCAATTTCCTGCAAAGTTTAGCTCCTACATTGATCAGACTCACCTGCCTGTAACTTTCTAGTGACCCTGAAGACCCTGATTAGTTTGTTTAGGTGTGTTTGATTATGATTGGTGTTAAACAGTGCAGGAAAGTTCACGTTAAGGGCGAGAGCTTTACACTATATAGTACAATTCTGTTGTCTCACAGAAACCATATTTTTTGCATTGTCCATTCTCCTAACCACCCATCTTTCTCTTTGATTCACCTGCCTCCACTCTCTTGCCCTCTTTCAGCTGGTTGGCCACATGTTTGGGCAGCATGGCATACAGCAGATTCTCCGTCTTCTGCTTTTCCTCCTCGAGGTGTTTTGAGAGCTGATGCAGCTCTTCCTTTTTTCGTTCTAGCTGGTTGGAGAGCTCCATCTCCGCCAGCCGCTGCTGGTTGAGCAGGATCAGATCACGCGTAGCGTCGTGTGGAGCAATATCAGAAAGATGCATGCAGTGCTCCTCCAGCTCCTGCAAGCTGCGAAGTAATGGTGATGCTAGGTACAGCATGCAGCGCAACGAAGGCATCCATAACATTTGTCCTGGGAGAAGGAAGGAGAAATGGTTGATATTCCCTAAAGGTAGAAAAATGTGTGAGGTGGACACCATGAGATGGAAAGGACACTGATGATCAGAATTAACATACAAGGCAAAAAAATATTTATTCTAGCTTTTAAATTGATTCAAATTTGGTCAGTGTGTCATCAATTCTCTATTGTGTGCCGGACAATGATATATGGATATATGCAATTTACGGCACTTGGCCGCTATCCACCAGCATTACCAAGCTTGAAAGAACAAGGTTAATTTTTTTAACACCTCAGACTGTGTTCGTCTGAAAGAAGAAACTTACTCGTAGGACAGCTTGGAGGTGAGTAAATTATGGGGTCATTTTTATTTGTGGGTGAACTATCCCTTTAAGGTTAACCACATGCTAGTCTGTCATTGACAAGGAGGTAAAAAATGGCACCAAAAAGTTATTATAGTTACATAATATAGTATATATATATATAGTTACATTTCCTCTATTTTACAAATTAAAATCATTCCAAACAAGGCAGAAGTTGCATCTCACTACAATACACTGCAGTGTTTCGTCTTTAAATGAATCACAGTTTTTGGACGAATCAGGCGAGTAAATAATTCATTTATGAATGAATCAGCTGGTTTGAATAAATCGATACAAACCATGGTACTATAACTGGCTTATTCTGATATGAAACTTATTTACTTAAAAGACTTGACGCCACCTACTGTCGGTTTTGATTTCATGTATAATAGCACTATTTCATGGTTCTTTTCAAAACTGTTCTATTAAAAACGCTCATCTCATAATATTATTCATTATTCATATAAGTTAAAACAATCAAGTATATGTGGGGTTGGTCTAACAATGTTATTCATAAGGCCGATGGTTCTTCTAGTGGTTGTTAAATCTGTTCCTGGAGCTCCCCCAACTGTCTCCCTAATCAAACACACATGTTAGAGACCTAAAGACATTAATAATGTACAGACTTATAGAGCAGCTACAGGAACAGGGTTGAGGACCACTGCTCTGTCCTAGGTCACTTCACAGATCATTTCAATGAATACACATAGGAAAGAACATAATAAAAAGGCGTAGGCCGAAGTAGTGAAATGCAGACTTAATAAAACATACATAACATGCATGATTATCGTCACCCTTCTCTCACCTCTCAGCTCCAGCACGGGTCTCTCTCTCCAAGCCACAGGCATTCTGTCTCTCCGAGTCCGCAAAACGAAATGGCTGTTAATGAACTTGCGGATGCTGCAGATGTTGAAAGTCACCTGCGGATGCCGGATGTCGAAATACTGATCCAGCAGGCCACCCCTGCTCTGTAACCCGGCCACGACTCTCTGAATGCTCACCCCTGTCTGTCTGACGCGAAGCTGAACGCACGCATCGAGTGAAAGAAGAAAACGGCAAAGATGTGACACTGCTCCAATCATTCAGCGCTCAGCAATGCAGAAACTAGGTGAGAGAAGAGGTTAGTCCTCACTCGTAGCGAATGGCGTTTCAATACGCAATAAATGCAATGATTTCAGCTTGAGAAGAAACGGTGTGCTCAGTCATCACTTACTTCTTCATCAAACACAATGTGGAAAGGAAAGGCATTGCAAAACGTCTTCAGATCGATGCACAGATTCTCTGGATACACAGGCTCAAACGCACTTAAAGTTTCACCTGAGGTGGAAAGACAAATCTAAATAATCCTTAATACAAACACCCAGAATTACAACACTCAGGAACAATCTCATATTAAAAATACATGATCTTGATAAGCCTTAGGAACATATTTATTTCAAATGAAGTACTCTTCAAATCCATCAATATATTGACACGCCACTTAACGACTGGAAGTATTTCTTTATTTTACATTGCTCACTTTTAATAATATGCCTAAATTGTCACTATTAATGAGGATTGTATGATCTCTGTCTTATAAATGCAAGTCATTTAAGCTGAACCTACAGTATAGCGCTAGTTCCACTTTAGCGCAATTAAATATACTTCAGTAGTACATAGACACTAAATTAATCGTCATAATTCAGCAGACTTACCAGTTTAATATGCCAAAAGTGCAACTCTATTGTATTTTTATTAAGCGCAAATTAATTTGAAGCTGAGTAGCATAAAATAAATACATTTTTGGATATTATTTTCACTAGTCAGACATCATCAGACATTAATTAAAAAGCTATTTAGCTGTACTTACTACAAATGGTGCTCAGTCGAGACTCAACTGTAGATTTCAAATAATATTATTTGCCTCATAAAACAAATCATTTTAAACCAACTTTTTTTCTGACTGCGCCCCAGTCATTCTTTTCCAGATAATTAGATCTCTTCTGCAGGGACCTTTCGGGAAAAGTCCCGGTGAGAAAATGGTGTATTATTTACTATATAATGAATAAAAAATGTGTACTTTTACTGCACACTTTGTCTAGGATCACTGGGCTCTGGGTGATGAGGAAAACAATGTGCTCCTTTTTTCCCATCCTCTCGACTTCCTCGATCTGGTTCACAATCTCCATCTTTATCTTGCTGTTGAAGAAGTCTTTAGCAACAGCTCCGATGATGCCTACAGCATTAGAAATGCAGGAAATCTGATTACTTCCTCATTATTTAATATATATATATATATATATATATATATATATATATATATATATATATATATATATATATATTATGATATCAGTAATTGTTTACCAGGGACGATATGGCCAAGACCTCGTCGATCTGAGTAGTAGTGTAACAGCAAAGTGCCATCGTTGTTTTTTTCCACCCGGAATGATGGTGCATTCATTTCCTAAAATAAAACCAAAATCAACAGAGATCTACTACATTTTGCACATTGTCTGCGCATACACTCTAGATGCTTTGCAGTTCTTCCCACAAGATAATCGCAGGGATAAATATTTATAACTGATTCTGAATGCACAAACGAATGACTACATGAATCACAAATTCACGAAAAGTAAGAATAGAGGTCTTATTTGGCACATCAAAAGTGCGCCGTTCAGTCAGGATTAACAAATACATTATGAAGCGGAGTCTTTGATCACAATTCTCCTCAAGATGTTTATGAGAATGCTAATGTCCTGCTCACTCCACCTTGTAGGAAAGAGAGAGATAGCCGTGCAGCGCGTCCAGATTCTCCATGAAATCGAACAGATTTCCTCCAAGCGTCCGCAGCATGTGATCATACCCGGCCCTTTTGCAGAACTCAAAAAAATATTCTCCAAACTGCCCCAGCACAGCACTTTGCTCCAGGCCTGAACGAACAAACAAAAGCGCGCGTCAGTAAAGACAACCGGTGCGCTGCTCTGAAAATCAAAGCGGAAATCGAGGCTTCACCGAGCATCTTGCAGGCCTCCGTCACTAACTGCATGGTGATGTTATCTGTGTACACTTCGTAGGTCATGAAAGTGTCTTGAACTCTTGCTGCATCCCTGTGAAAATCCCATCAAATCTGGATTTTTCTCCCCCCGTGATTTTCACAGACGTTAACAAATACTCTCGTAAATCTGTTCAAACTGATCAAACTCACCTCAGTCTGTCCCACGTTTCTTCACCAAATCGGTCAATCACTAGAGACTTCAGACATGTGTTGATGAATCCATACTGGATGTTACAGGTAAACACATTTAGATATATATATATATACACACACACACACACACAAACACAGTATAAGTGGATTTGAACTTAAAAAACCTATATTGTCTCAGCTGACAGGTCATATTCCAGCAATGGTAAACTGTAATGAATATAGACTATTTAAAAATAAAAATAAAAAATTTTTAGTTGGGGTTTATATACGTATTATTATCAGAACATCATACATACAATTAAAAAGGATGCATTTTGCTTGCATTTACAGACTGGACTATGCTTTTTCATATAAATAAATACTAAAGTAACACAACTCCTCCAGGTGCTGTTTTCTCTGTATCATTATTAAGCCTACGGATTGTGAAGGTAATCGGTGTATATTGTTGGGAAGTTTATTTAAGCTATTTACAGTACAGCTACAAACCAATATAAACGCAATGAAGCTCAATGGAGAGCACACAAAACATCAAGGTAAATAAAAACGCCTTACCATTTCTCTGTCAGCTGTTATCCTTGGGCACGTGAAAGGCAAAGTCAATAATTAGTGCATCCTTTAACAGTCCATTGGTAGTTATTGGCCATTCGCCTCGGTGGCCCCCGTGCTTAACTGAGGAAAACACACAAGCGCGAGACGTCCGCTGCAGCGCGCGCCGGGTGAACGAGAGCGCGTGACCCTGAGGGACTGGCCGAGCGCAGTCTGTTCGGAGCGCGTTTTTACATTAGGCTCATTAAAATGTCCCTTGCGGACTTTATTCTGGGCTTTATTCCGCACCGATCAGCAATCAAGTAAAGGGACATTTCTAACGCACGCATTGTTTAATATTCGTCTTTGTAACGTAATTCAATTCATATAAATGCATGCATAGAAAGATGCTAAAAATGGCTAAACATGCGCTTTAATTTGATCTCTTTTAATTAGTAATTATATTCATCTGATTCATTTGCATTAATAGTCATATATGTTTTGACTGAGTTGAGCAATAGTACGTTTTGGATAATCTCCAGGAGCTGATGGCCTGTCCGCTGATTTTCATTTATATTTTTAGAATCTTTTAAAGCAGCCTTTATGATGTTTGTTTAAAGAATGCATTCACAAAGGAGAGATGAATTGTTAGCACTAAAATAGTTAGCAAAATCCCACTTTGAAGTAAAGAATTTAAATAATTATTTTGGCGCTTTAGCTGTTCTAGTCAGTTAAGAATGTTCTGTGAAAACTTTAAAATCTCTCAACGATACTACATTATTTCCTAAAGATCGAGATTTTGTCTCCTTTGTGCATCGCGTGTCACTGCAGTGTTTTCCTTTTGTCTTGCAATAAAATAATAGACTAACAGGCTATAAATTGGAGAATTATTCTTGATGAAGTGTAAATAGTTTTATTATGTTCATGACCCCTCGAATATAATGTTTAGTTAACTGAAACAAACAGGACTGCCTTCATACGTTTAAGAAACGGCTATAATTTCCCACAATTCATTGGGTTAATTTGGAGCACACGCTTGAAAATCTTTGTTTTTAATATCAAAGAAAACCAAAATAGACTATTAAAGATATGATATAAACTAAATTGAAAAACAATTTAATTTTTTTTTGGATTGTCACGTGATGCGTGTCACTTTTCTCAGCGCAGGTATATCCGAACCATTGTTGGATTACACAAGATATTAATTCAGATGATAACGATTGCTGATGGGGTGAATTCCTTTAGTAGTATAACATAAATAATTACATGTGTACTAATCTCTAGAAATAAGACTAAATGTTATTTGATTAATTGAACGCATAATTAACTTCAGCAGTCAAGCGCCTCCTTCAGGACGTTTATGGTAACAGATTGTTCGCTAATAACACTTACTTTATCAGCAACACGGTTATTTATCAAATTATACGTTTCTAATTCGTTTTCAAAGCTGAATATGTAATATAGTCTGCGGTATATGATTTAATCTCGCGAGAGTTTTCTCGTCGGTGAGACGAGAGTCTGCGAGATTTGCGCGTCCGCCATCTCTAGGAGCAAGAAAAGTAGCAGAACGCGAAGCGCCTGTCAACAAGTCCGAAGAGTGAGACTCATAAAGAAGGTCAAGCGGGGCTCAGCGCTGCCTCTTTATACCTGTTCCCCGTCTTTTGTCAGAGAAGACTTTCATGTGAAAGAAGACAACGGCGGGGAATAAGCCAGACATGTCAAATCTCAGCAAAGGGGGCACTAAAAAAGACACCAAGATGAGGATACGAGCCTTTCCCGTGAGTATGAGCGCTCCGAGCCGGCGACGCAGTCACTCGAGCTCCGGGGATCCGAGCAGACAGGCCTGTGTGAATAAATCCCTTCACACCGCCTCTGTGTTTACCAAATCCCACAAATAGTCAAATAACCATAAAGAGAGGAGCGTCAGTTTGGTCTGGGTTTACAAGCTCTTGCGTTGTTTTTATGTCAAGCTGATAACTAATGAAACAAGTTAGCGAGCCTGCTAGCTGGCTAACCTGTTCAACAGCAGCAAATGATTACAAATAAATGCGCAGTGGCCCAAATGCACTGGTTTTATTGCACACGTTCCCTTTAATCAACAGTAAATGTGTCACTAATCAAAACATTTGTTCTAGTAAACGTTGTTTGTGGGAGGTCGGCTTGTCTATGACGACGTTTTGCGTCATACATGTACCGTTTTCGCATGTTTATGTCATGATCGTCGCAGATGTGCATAATGACGTGACACGTCTTTAAGTTACGAGTTCGGTAGCACTAATGCTGCAAGAGAGGTTTGGTGCAGATGCGTGCAGTTTCCGTGAAATCAACCGTAAAACCAAAATGCAGTTTCGCTTGTCAGCTGTACAATCATGACCCTCGGTGACCGCGACGTCAGATGATGATGATGATGATGATGATGATGGGGTATTTGTGGAAAGAGGGACATCATGAGAAAATGATGAATCATTCCTGGCATCAGGCAGCTCTCATTCAGAATCACATCTGTTGATTTGTCCACGTTTGTTAGAGCTGCATGCTCACGTGATTTTACTGAAGTTTATGTTGGACTACCCAGAACAAATGGGAACAAAGTGTTTTATTAAGATACTCAAATATTGAAACGACTACTTTTTTATATGCCGTTGGCCAAGACTTCTGTGTTCAACTTGCTTTGGCCCAGTGGACTATGGATATGATAAACTAAGCCATAAAAAAAGAGCGTTGTGTGAATGCTGCTGTATATTTTCTTAAAACCCAACTTTTTTGGGTGTCGTATTAACTATATGTGATCAAAATGGCACAGTTACCTTTTGTCTGCATTTTGACCTGCTGTGTTTTTGTTTTTTAGTTTTTGCTGCCATTGGTCTGATATTTTATCTAACAGTCACATTCAAACTTTGGTTTCCAGCACGGCTTAGTGCAACGTCTGTTTTACGTTAGACTCATAATCTAACCAATCAAACCAGTTTGCAGTTCAAGCTCATGCTGAGCAGCAGTAACAGCCCGTTCATACCAAGAATGATAACTGTAATTATATCTATGACTATAACGCTTTAATAAGCACAGCATTGTTGTGCAAGAACTATGTTAGCCTCCACGTGAGAGCTTTGCATGTGCTGCTGATTCACTACCGGCGGGTTTATTGTTCATTAACACTAAAAAAAAGACGTGTTGTGTGGACAGTTATCGCCCTTGGAGTGAACGGCCTTAAAGGGATGGTTCACCCAAAAGTAAACGTTTATATTCATTTACTGATTCTCATATCATTTCAAACCTGTATGACTTGATTTGTGAACTGTAAAGGCATTTTTAGGACTTCTGGTGACCAACCTGCTGCTGCGTCAACATTCATAATTGGGTCACCAAATATCTGTCCTTGTGTGTGACAGAAGAATGAAAATCAATGGTGACAGGTTAAATTTTTTGGGTGAACTATCCCTTTAAAGGGAATGGTAAAAGGCCAAACATACCTTTTCTCCTTTAATGGTTTCTTCTCTCTGCTTCAGATGACCATGGATGAGAAGTATGTCAACAACATCTGGGACCTCTTGAAGAATGCCATCCAGGAGATTCAGAGGAAGAACAACAGTGGGCTGAGCTTTGAGGAGCTCTACAGGAACGCCTACACCATGGTCCTGCACAAGCACGGGGAGAAGCTCTACACAGGCCTGAGGGAGGTGGTCACAGAACATCTCATCAACAAAGTAAGAGCCGGACGTCTCTGTCGTGCCTCTTCTCTACGTTGAGGGTGACTGTGTCTAACCTGGAGCTGTTCTGTTGGCAGATCTTCTGGCCTGAGTACCGGATCTGGCTCGAGAAATGATGCATGTACATGTACTTTTATGCGTTTGGTAGATGCTTTTGTTTGAAGTTCATTCATTCCTTGCTGATCACGTCCTTTGAACCTGACATTGCTAATGCAGTGCTCTACTGTTTAGCTACAGGAAGATCCAACACCATTTCAGTAAAAAGTGATAGAACGTAATGTGTGGAGGAGAAAAAACCCAACATGAATGTTCAGAACAAAAATTTTATCATGAAAACCATGACTTTAGCTACTTCAGTTTAAGTGGCACGGTCTATTTCACTTTAATAATATGTTAAAGAACAAAATAATGTGAATGAATAGCTAACGTTCTGTTGAGAGATGCATTACATCACGCCTCAAGTAATCACTCAATCAGAGCTTCAGCAGTGTTTCAACAATTAACAATAAGTCACTTAATGTTACATTACACCTGTTAAGCACCACCTAATTGTTTTAGGTGCTTATTTACTGGTAATTGATGTACAGTTTAGAACATAAAATGTTAATATTTTATGAATAAAGCCAAAAGTCTGGCATGGGCTTAATTGATACTTCGGCATCATTTAAGCTCACATTTCTTCTAGATAAGTCCACATCATGATCATGAGCATCAACTTTGTGACTTCCTGTGCACTCCTGTTTTCCCAGTTTAGAAGTTTTTTTTTTATTCATGGTAAAGGCAGATGCCTCTCTGATTTTTGAACAGGTGCTGTAGTGTTTTTCCTCTCTCTCTCTTTTTTTTTTTTTTTGGGTTATTTTCGTCTAGCTGAAAACAAATGATACACATTAGCAGACATCTACAATATAGTCCCTTAGCATTATATTTACCTCAGGGAAGTTATCCAGTTTTATGAGTATATCTGAAAATAAATAGCAGTTGAATATTATAGTTGAGGTTCTGTTATTAGATTCAACATGTGCGGACTAGATTACAGCATCAGCACCTTAAAATATGGCCTCTGTAGTTTATTTTATTATTATTATTTTATTAATATTGAATCCAGTTGTGAAATACTACATATTGTCATATTTTCTGAGACCGTTATCATACTGTCTGTACTGTATCTTAAGCAATTGGCAGTAAGAGAAAATGTAAAGGATGCAGCACAGCATTATCTCTAAACTATCAGTATCAGCAGACAGCATCTCTAGGTTTCTGACACTCACTTCTTTAAATGTTTTCAAATAGCAGTTCAGATTTCTGTATTCACCGTGGTGTTTGTCAAACACAGTAGTTCAGAGACAAGAGGCTGTTTTCATATTTGTCCCCTGCTATTCACAGTAAAAACCATCTCTGATCCATTGATGGTGAATGGATGTGTGAGCACAGACTCTCTTTTCACTCTCAGACTTTAAATGTGGTGTAAACAGGCCTTGACAGAATAAAAGAAGATCAGCTCTTTTAAGTGGGTTTGAGGTGTGGTGTGCTTTTTTAACTGATTACACCAAGTTGTGTTTTTACTTGCTGGTTTGATTATGAGTGAACAGGAAGCGTTGTTTATCCTGTGCTTATGTCCAGTTTCTGTCTGTTTAAAGGTACGAGAAGATGTGTTAAACTCCCTCAATAACAACTTTCTGCAAACACTGAATCAAGCCTGGAATGACCATCAGACAGCTATGGTGATGATCAGAGACATCTTGATGTACATGGTAAGTGCTCGTGACGCTCTTTCATTGTACGCTGACTGATTTATGTTGATGGTGCTTCTTCAGAAATGGTATCTTATTACTTATTGCAAGCCGTTGCAATCATTTTGGGGCATGTATCCCAAAAGCAACTATTATCACTAGGTGCATCGTTACCAGCAGTTCAGTGGAACGACGACCATAGTTAGCAAACAATGCTTTTGAGAAGTGAAGCCCTGGTTATCTGCGTTTCCGGTTCTAATTCTCATTTACAGTGGTGGCCAACATTATTACAACACAAGCATTTTCAGCAGTTAGTCTTTTTTAGGAAATATAATTTTACCTTTCCAAACATTTGTTTTACCATTATTTGAAGAATCCGGTGAGATTTTTACCTAACAGCAGCCAGTGCTCCACACAGAGATCTGTCTGTCTGGAGTGAAGGAACAGAACAAACCGAGAAGGACTAAATCTAGAACTAATGCAACGTCGCCAAGATGCTTTAAGAAATCGACCTGCAAAGCTCCCAGAAAAACTCACTGGGAGCAAAAGCTGCTTTACGCACAAAGGATGTTCACACCAAATGTTGGTTTTAATTTAATTTGATAGAGGTAACTGATGCAGAGAATTTATTTATGACAGCATTTTTACACTGGTGCCTGAAACGTTTAACATTACTGTATGTGTGCAGGCAGGGTTTTGAAGCATCTTGGAGATGTTGTTCTCAACTGTTCTTCTGGATTTACTCTGTCTCAGCTTGTTTTGTTTCTTCATGTCACTCCAGACAGACTGATGATCAGATGAGATCTCTGTGAAGCAAACAAAAATCTCACTTGATTATTACTATTAATGTACAGATGAATGTTTGGAAATGGAAACCGATATTTCCTGCTGACATACTACAGCAAAATGTTTTTTTAGATGCTCAAAATACTAGTGTTCTAATAATTTTGGCCACCTCTGTATATGTATGTCTGTATATATGTCTGCGTCTATCAGCAGGGGAGCGTTTAAGGGATAGTTCACCTAAAAATACAAATTGTCATTATCATCTTACACTCATGATGGTTTTCTTCTTTGCAAAAAATATTTTCCAAGGCCTGAAATGAATTACATTTTCTCCATTAGCTGACTCTCATTGCAGTTATCTCACTTGACTCTTCTGTATATCGTGTACTAAGACCAGCAGGTAATGAAAAGTTGTGCTTTTTCCTGGCCGATATGATAAGGAACTAGACCCTCATTCGGGCGTAATAATCAAGGAGGTTTGCTGCTGTTCCACGGCCGTAGCAGTCTCAGTGATATCACGCAGCACCCGTGGAAAAAGGCAAAACTCGCTCCCAGTGCAAGCAAGAGGGTCTGGCTGTTTTCATTGACTGCGTGATATCCCTGCGCCTGCTGCGCCACGGTACGGCAGAAAACGTATTGATTATTATGCTCCTGGTCTAATTGGATTCAATGATCTATGCTAAAAGTGCTATCGCTAGACCCAGAGATGGGCTGAATAGATTCCAAAATGGTAAACCTTATTAACTCTGGAGATGGAGAATGAGCCTATTTCCAATTTTTCTTTGCAGTGAAAATTGCGTCCCTTACATGATTTCTGGTAAAACGAAGTGATAGAGAAGCAGTTGCTATAGCTACAGCATCAACCACAGTAAACTAAATATAACTCGCCACTAGTTTTTTAACATCTTTACTACAGCTATACAACTGTACTGCAGTATTTGGGTGATGTAGACACGTCCTAAAATTGTAACAGTTTTCTACGAGTGTTTGCACACTGCTGACAGCCAGAGAAGACTCCAGAGGCTTTGAAAAATCCTGCTGTATAGTTTTTTGGGGTTTTTTTTATGAAGTGACTTTAAATTGGCCCGACTTGTTGTTAACTGTTTTCTAGCCATTGACATTTATTGATTGATTGATTGATTTTTGAATGAACTAACCAACAAGTTGGAAAAAGAATGAATAAATAACTAGAATAGAATTTTTCTTTTTAACTGAACATGCTCACACCCCAAACTTTCTCTAGTTGCTTATTAAATGATTTAAAAACAAACCTAGCTGCTTTAAAACGGACATTTTCTGTATGGGTGTCTGCGGTTTATTTTGAAAAGAAACGTCAAAGATTGATCAAGATATGTTTAGATGTGTATTCTGAGGGAGAAACATTTTCATTCTCCATTTATTTGGAGTCCTGCGGCTCTCCGGAGCACAAAAGCCTAAATCTTTAGCCTTTCATTCGCTGCCTTGCAAGCATTGCTATTTCTTTTTGGGAATTCAAATACATTTTCTGGATAGTTGTGTATCATGTTTACAATCAAATTGAGTGTCACTTCGGAAGAGCTTTATCTTCTCTGTCTCTGTGTTTATACAGGACCGGGTGTACGTTCAGCAGAATAACGTAGAGAACGTCTATAATCTGGGTCTCATCATCTTCAGAGACCAGGTGGTTCGTTACGGCTGCATTCGGGACCACCTGAAGCAGACCTTACTCGACATGATTGCCCGTGAGAGGAAAGGAGAGGTGGTGGACAGGTTGGGCGTCTTGGTTTTGCTTGAGTAGCGTCACAAATTAAAACCATGCATGATGCCACACAAACACTTCATCTCTTTAGAACCACTGTGTTCAAAGCAAAGAATAATAACTAATTACTGGTTTTAAAAAGACGAGGGAGATCAAATATGCACTCTTACGACACATGCACAATACAGTATGTACAATCATAATTCATCAGCAGCAGATCATTAGCGGTCTGTTGAAAAGTAGCTGCAGTTTTCTAACAGTGTGCTTGTCTTCATTCAGGGGTGCCATTCGTAATGCTTGTCAGATGTTAATGATTCTGGGCTTGGAAGGACGCTCCGTCTACGAAGAGGATTTCGAGGCCCCGTTCTTAGAAATGTCTGCAGAATTTTTTCAGGTTTGTTATACTTTATTGCATTATTATTTCAGCAACGCTTTACAATAAGTTTAAGATTTGTTAACATGTAGGGATGCCCCAAGTGTTCGACAAGAAAAAAAAAGATTTGGGGGTTTTTTGGGGTGATATTCTCCCTCCAAATGAAAGAGAGACTAGTTAGCTGCTCAGTAACACTTTCATGCATTTTTAAATAAGAAAAGATAATAATAGTAATAATAATAAACAGCTGTAATAATACATTTATTATAACACATATACATAGTCTTCTTCTCAGCAAGGCTGCGTTTATTTGTACAGTACAAAAATACATGCCTGATTCAAGAAAGGGGTCTCAAAAATGGGCAAAAATATAATTTTGTAACTTATTCCGTTTGTTCAATTATGCTTTGCTGGTGTAGTTATAAGTATATTTAAGAAATGTTTAGTGTCAAGTAAATAGTATGAAATATTTTTTCTTTTTATTTGAAAAGCTAGATAAAACAGGAAAAAGCATATTTTGGCTATTTAGTTTATGCAGTTGTGAAAAACATTTTCAAGATATATGGGGAAAATACGTGGCAGTGTTTCATTTTGTTCGGCTTCGGCCAAGATTTTAGTTAATATATTACATAACAAACAATGAACAATGCATTTATTACACTATATTTTGTTAAACCTTTTTAAAACCGCTAGTTTTAAATGATCTGCTGTGACTCCTATCCTCAACAAGCCTGTACTTGACTCTGCAATATATGCAAATTACAGGCCCATCTCTAATTTCTAAAATCTTGAAAAAGCTCTACCTGCAAATTCATACTATCTCTGATATTATAGTCTGGTTTTAAAACCCTTCGTAGCACTGAGTCAGCTAATTGAAATGTTTTCAGTGATATTTTAATGACCACAGATGCTGGTGATACCATGACCTTCTTGTGGATCACAGGACTCTTTTATCTTGGCTTGAAAACTCAATTGGTGTCATTGGTACAGTGTTGAAATGGTTCCAATCTTTTCTTTCAAACAGAAGATCTAGAGTGATTTTAGGCATCCATTCATCCTCATTGGCTCTCGTTGCTTGTGGTGTACCCCAAGGATCGATCTTACCACTGTTGTTATTTTTACTATTTATGTTACCTCTGGGATCAATTATGCGTAAATGTGAAGTGTATTAAACATAAAAATAACAAAAAGACTGAAGGCTGGCCTGCATGAACTCAAATCGTGGCTTACAAATAATTTCTTGATACTTAACGACGATTAAAAACTCAATTCAATTTGGGTCAAAAGAGCATCCAGATGAAGATTTAACCTACCTTGGCACTCTTATTCTTTATCTTACTTGGAATGTTAAAGGTGATCTTTTACACACATAACGGTCTTAAATTAGATAAACCGATCAGCACTATAGTTAGTTAGTACAGTTTTTATTAGATTTGACGGTTAGCTAAAGTCAAACCTTTCTTAAGAAGCTTTTATCTCAACTCGACTCGATTATTGTAATTTTTGTATTCTTGGTTACCTCTTTCCATCTCCTGCCTTCAAATGGTCCAAAATGCTTTCAGGTAGCCGCAAACAAGGCCACGTCACACCGATTGCAAAGCTAATAAATAATTTTGCTCCCAAACATCTGATCCCAAATTCTTCCGGATCACTTCGATCCATAAACGGTCATCTTTCGCTGGTATCATGATATCACCTGCAACGCTGAGGAGACCGAGCTTTCACAGTAGAACTGCTCCTCCGTTTGCCAAACTTAAATCTATGTTAAAAACACATCTTCTTTCCTGTGCTTTCAAGTTCTGCTTCGCTTTTCTTTTTCTTCTTAACTTTATGTATACAGCACTTTGGCTAGCTTAGGCTGATTTTTAATGTGCGTTAAAACAATTGAATTGAATTGAATTGAATTAGTTCATGAAAATACATTTGTTCATTGTTAATTCATGTGCATTAACTAACGCTAAGAAAAACAACTTGTCATTTTAATAATGCATTAGCGAATGCTAAAATGAACTAAGATTAACAAATGCTTGTAGAAGAATTGTTGGTTCTTAGTTCATCTGGTAATGTTATATCAGTTGGTATCACAGTGACTGTGTAATGCAGCATTTTAAAGTAAAGGTTGACCCAAAGAATAAAAAAGCTGCTTATCAATGGTATTATTTACTCACTATTATGTTTCTTTCTTTCTTGTATAGCTACCATTGAATTTTATTGAATGTTGAATGTAAAGATTGCACAAAACTATTTTTAGGATGGGGTTTAGAATGACTTAAGTGTGAGTAAATAACAACTTGATTAAAGTGATGTTTTCTGTTTCTCATTATACTTCAGCCCTGTTAACGTTTTTGAATTTTATTCTTTTTCAGATGGAAAGTCAAAAGTTTTTAGCCGAGAACAGTGCGAGCGTGTACATAAAGAAAGTGGAGGCACGGATAAACGAGGAGATCGAGCGAGTGATCCACTGCCTGGATAAATCGACGGAGGAGCCCATTGTGAAGGTGGTGGAGAGAGAGCTGATCTCCAAACACATGAAGACCATTGTAGAGATGGAGAACTCAGGCCTGGTGCACATGCTGAAGAACGGAAAGACAGAAGGTGCACTGTCCTCATCTCAATTTAAATATTTAACTAAATTATGAATTGTGTTGCCCGAACTCAATACAAAAGTATTGTCCAAACTTAATACAAAATAGAATAGCTATTATATAATGCAAAATAAGAAACGAGCGAAATATTTCTTCTATAGGTCATCTCAAAAGTTTAAGGCAATTTCAATTCAAAATAGCTAAAAATGACACCGGTAGACTGTTTAACAGGAAGTGTTTTTATAAACAAACAAAATATGAGAAGCTTTCAGTTTGTGACTTCACGCATGACTGTTCTGTTCTTTAGTCTGCTAATGTGAGCTTAATCTCAGACCAGGCCGAGCGCCAAATACTCGAGCAGGCACCGTATTCATAGTTGTATGTAGAAAAACATTTCTGAAAAAGGTGTCTGTGCAGCTTAATGTCCAAAGAATTTTGGTTTTTGACAAGCAAAAAAAACATTTAATACATGAAACATAAAGCTTAAGATTTCATTTTGTTCCTAAATTCAAACGGGAACATTTAATGAACGCTTAATAGAAGATTAGGAAGTGGACATCGGTGGTTGGGATATTTATAGAGTTGCTTTTCATGTTTGTGTGTGCAGATCTGGCCTGTATGTACAAGTTGTTCAGCAGAGTGCCGAATGGCCTGAAGACCATGTGTGAGTGTATGAGCTCCTATCTGAGGGAGCAGGGAAAAGCTCTGGTGTCTGAGGAAGGAGAAGGCAAGAACCCTGTTGACTACATCCAGGTAAACCAGATAACATCTAACTCATGACACGTGAGATGTGCACGAGACCTTTATATTCAATCCTCCCCCTGTCCCTCTCCTTTTCTTTAGGGTCTTCTGGATCTGAAGTCACGGTTTGATCGCTTCTTGCAAGAGTCCTTTAACAACGACCGTCTCTTCAAGCAGACCATTGCAGGCGACTTCGAGTATTTCTTGAACCTGAACTCTCGTTCGCCCGAGTATCTCTCGCTCTTCATTGACGACAAGCTGAAGAAAGGAGTGAAAGGAGTGAGTCGGTTTCTCTAGTCACGTGATTCGTGGATGCCTTCCGATATAGAAATCGTGCTTAAAAATCTTCCTCTTATCAGTTCTTATCGTTTAGTGTAGATTTTGCTAAGCATTTTTAGGAGTTAAAACACTAAACCTTTCTTAAT
The DNA here is from genome assembly GCF_018831695.1 of Puntigrus tetrazona. Lineage (NCBI taxonomy): Eukaryota > Metazoa > Chordata > Actinopteri > Cypriniformes > Cyprinidae > Puntigrus > Puntigrus tetrazona. The sequence continues at coordinate 7,085,007 of NC_056713.1, forward strand.
ATTCCATTAATTTAGATTTATGTGGTGAACTTAAAGTATCTTCAGGATGTTGACTATCGTTGTGGTGCAACTTTGGTCAGCTCATTATATATCCTATACTTGTGTTGTTAAAAGATATAAATAAAAAAAAAAATGATAATACTAATAATAATAATTTATATTATCATTATTTATATATATTGATATTGTTTGGGTATTGGACATCCCTCTTAATTATTTTATTTAATCTAGTTTTAGTTATTAATTGAGGTTTAAAAGTGTTATTTGAATTACTAGAAATTACATAACAATTTTGAAATGAATAGGTGACTTTTTTTCATACGTAAAAGTGTTTATAAACATTATGAACAATGTTTATGTTATTGTTAATTTTTATAATTTTTTTTCTAATGTGTTGGTGGTGGCTATTACTACAAAAGGGAAAAAAGGCAAAATGAGTAGTAATTATTTTTGTATATATAAATATATATTTTAGTTGTTATATGGGTAAAAGACAAAGCGTGTGTGTGTGTATATATATATATATATATATATATATATAAGACTGTTGTTTATTAGTGCATAGGAGTTTTTTAATTGTTAATGTTTGCGATTACATAAAAAAGTCAGTAGTTAATCCCAGGTGTTTTTCTCTTGTCTGTGCTTTAGCTGACGGAGCAGGAGGTGGAGTCGATCTTGGATAAAGCCATGGTTCTGTTCAGGTTCATGCAAGAAAAGGACGTGTTTGAGCGTTACTACAAGCAACACCTGGCCAGAAGACTCCTCACCAACAAGAGCGTGTCTGACGACTCGGAGAAAAACATGATCTCCAAGCTAAAGGTAAGAAGTGCTTCTGTACGGAGCGCAGGCTCAGCGCGCCCCAACACCGCATGCGTCTCACGTGATCCGTCTCATCCCGCAGACAGAGTGTGGCTGTCAGTTCACCTCTAAACTGGAAGGCATGTTCAGGGACATGAGCATCTCAAACACAACCATGGATGAGTTCCGGCAACACCTCACGTCGACAGGGGTGAGATGCAGATGCTGCTCGACCAGAATAAGTGAGACTGTGTGGCGATGGCAAGTGGGTTGAGACTCAATTCTGTTTTCTTCGTAGGTGTCTTTAGGTGGCGTCGACCTCACAGTGAGGGTGCTAACGACAGGATACTGGCCGACCCAGTCAGCAACTCCCAAATGTAACATCCCCCCTTCACCGAGACATGCGTTCGAGGTCTTTAGAAGGTGTTGATTTGTTGTATTTTGCAGTAGCTTACTTCCATTTGGGAAGAACTTTGACTTTCAGAGCCACTCCTGAGGTTTTGTGTGTGTGTGTGTGTGTTCACGGCCACTCTTTCTTTGCAGATTTTATTTAGCCAAGCACAGCGGTAGGCAGCTCACGTTACAGCATCACATGGGTTCGGCAGACCTCAATGCCACCTTCTACGGGCCAATTAAAAAGGTAGCAAGCAGTCGCTGACAGCCTGAAGAATCGTCTCATCATCTGACCTGTGATAATTAGTTTTGCGTCTGTCTTCAGGAGGACGGCTCAGATATGGTCGGTGGGGCTCAGGTCACTGGCTCTAATACCAGGAAGCACATCCTGCAGGTTTCCACATTCCAGATGACAATCCTCATGCTCTTCAACAACCGAGAGAAGTCTACGTTCGAGGTACTACAATTTGGCAAAGATCGGAGCGATATTTCTGCTTTAGAAAAACATGCTTGGTGTACATATCCTTAAGCAACAGTTTAAGTCTTGAGATTGCAATATAATCATTACTTGAACTAGTTCCAGTGCTGCAAGTTTTTTTGTTAAAAATATATATTTTTGCTTTTTATTTGTATAATTTATCTATTCTTTCAGAATTCAAATTTTTTGAGCTCTAAAATCCTAAAAGTTCATTTTAAACTATTTTTACAGACCCTGCGGTTTATTATTAATAAATGTATAATGGAGATGAATGCACAAGATACATTTTAAAGTGAGGAATAATAACTTACTGGGTTATAAATATTTAACTTTTAAATGTTAAAAGTAGTTAATAATTTGCAGTTTAGGTCTTTTTTCAAAAGGTACTAAAATGTATTGTTTAGATTAATAAAATAATAATAATAAGCAGTCTTAAGGGGTTATTTTGTATGTTTTTTCGGTAACACTTTACAATAAGGTTCATTGGTGGATATGAACTAAGAATGAACAATAGTTATACAGTATTTATTAATCTTAATGTTAATTTACTAATTTTACAGCATTTACTAATGTGTTATTAAAACAAGTTGTGCTTATTTGCATGCACTTTGAACTAATTTTATGAACTAACATTAACAAAGAGGAATAAATACTGTAACATGTACACTGTTCATTCATGTTAATTAATGTTAATGAATGACAACATAGGCATCAGTTGTACTGGCCTTCGCTCATATTATTATTAATCAGCCTGTGTAATTAAACGGGCATTGCTGTACTCGTCCTACATGATCCTGTTTCGCGCTCTTGACAGGAGATCCAGCAGGAGACGGATATCCCAGAGAGAGAGCTGGTGCGGGCGCTGCAGTCTCTGGCCTGTGGGAAGCCCACACAGAGAGTCCTCACGAAAGAACCCAAGTCTAAAGAGATCGAGAACGGCCACGTCTTCACCGTCAATGACCAGTTCACCTCCAGACTGCACAGAGTCAAGATTCAGACAGGTGACCGAAGCCGGACAATCAAAACACTTTCATCTTTGAGATACTTGTGTTGTCTATTTCGATATATACTCAAATTAAATTAATTATTGTGATGGCAAATTTCCATCACTTCAGTGTCACATGATCCTATAAAAATCTTTCTACGATTTCAAGTAGCAGCTTTTATATCTCTTTGCTTTGGATTGCTTTTTCTCATGAATATGTGACAGTGGACCACAAAAATAAGTTGTCTAAATGAAGTTCTTAGCAATGCATATTACTAATCAGAAAAGAAATTTAGATATATTTACAATAAGGAATTGACTAAATATATTAATGGAGCATGGTCTTTACTCAATCATTTTTGGCCTAAAATAGAAATTGTTAATTTTGACCCATACAATGTATTGTTGGCTATTTCTGCAAATATGCCTGTGCTGCTTTTGATTCCTTCTTTGCCCCAGGGTCACACATCAGGGACACACATCACCATAGACTTGCTTCTATATCCTTCTATCGAATCATCGAATCAAGTGTGAATTTGCTTTTAATTTTTCACTCTGGTGCATATTCACTTTTTGGTGTTATAGGGCAATTTGTTGACTATTTTGTTTACAAGTAGCCTTATTTTACAAGATTTAATATCCCTAATATTGCTTTTTATTTATTCTTAACTTATCTTCATGTTGAACGTTTTTCAGAAACGGATGCATTTTCACAGCAGTAAAAAAATTACTTATTTAAAATAATGCACATTTGTACCACTATGCTTTGGAGTTTATTTTGGTTTTAGTTTACATCCACCATGAAAATACAGTAGTGGATTTTTTTTTTTTTCCTTTGCTGTAGGAACAAATAAGAACACAAAAATCTTTTTGCTATGGTCTCCCATTCATGTAAACTATAGTCCCGTCTGGAAGGCTTATTTACTTGATGATTGCATGAGCTTTTAAACAGTTTATACGTTGCAACATGTGACCATAATGTTTTGAAAGTGCTTTAAATTCCCCTCCTAAAAAAGTGTCAGATTTTAAGTACAATTGTCAGCATTGACCTTAACCGTCCTATAATTAGTGTTACTGGTGCATCCCCATACTATACCGTTAAATGGCCAAAAGTGTTTTTCTTTAACCTGTGTGTCACATCTCTGCAGTTGCAGCCAAACAGGGAGAATCGGACCCTGAGAGGAAGGAGACACGGCAGAAAGTGGATGATGATAGGAAACATGAGATCGAGGCGGCTATCGTTCGGATCATGAAGTCCAGAAAGAAGATGCAGCACAATGTTTTAGTAGCAGAGGTGTGGAGATCTTAAATAGTTGAAATATCCCAAAAATGTTCAGCCCCACTTGAACGTGTTATTTGAGAACAACAAGAGCTTGACTTCTGACCGTGTTTTTCGTCTTCAGGTAACCCAGCAGCTGAGGGCGCGATTTCTTCCCAGTCCTGTGGTCATTAAAAAGCGTATTGAAGGACTTATCGAGAGAGAATACTTGGCAAGAACACCGGAAGATCGCAAAGTGTACACATACGTAGCATGAACAAGGAGCGCGATTAAATCTGGCATGAGAGAGCGAGTGAGAGTGCGAGTGAGCGAGCGAGCGTTGTTTTGGGACTTTGTTACACACCTCACATGGGATGTTATTTTATTTTATGCCCTTTTTGCCTTTGTTGTCGTTCGTACTGGGAATAAACTGAGAAGAAACCTCTCATCCTCTAATGAACTCGTTTTAAATTGTTCTTTTCGATTCCCACGACGCTTTCCACTGGATTAGATTCAACACTTTTACAGAAGGTCTTGGTCTCTATGAGAGAAGTGATTTTTTTTTTTTTTTTTTTTTTTTTTTTTTTTTTTGTGAGTGTGTGTCTTCACAATCCTTCAAACCAATTAATACAGTAAGCCACGCAGTTTGCCAGCATTGGATATATCATTACAACCATATCATGAAATACCTTCTGAGTTATTTTCTTATATCTGTGTAAGTGTGTATGCATCCGAGGCACCTAATTTGGATGTACAGGTTTGTCAAGATTGTCAGATGTGTGTCAAAGGGGTGTAGCGTTTGGTGCGAAGCATGCTTTTACTGAAGACTGATGGGGTGACACTTACACAGCATATAAAATGGTGGTTTGGCTCTCTTTTTTCCCCTTGCTGTTTTTTTTGTTTTTTTTTTCATGTCTAACATGGCCAATCGTAAGAGATGACTTAAAAGCGTTTTATTTTGATGTGTCCTTTGAAAGCAGTTTAAACAGGGATGGGGCGCAGTTTGTGTTTTCAGCATTATTATATTTCAATGTGTATAAATTGTAAAATAATTGTTATTGTACTCAATGCTGAAGTGAACTGTACAGGGCCTTGTTTTCATCATTAAATGTAGAAAAATACAGAAAAAAACAATAAAAGGATTGGCCGTTTTGGGTCAGATTGTTTTGTAATGTTGTGATTTCCCCAAAGTATGATCCTGGAAGGTCGGAGGATCAAATCTCAAGCGATTATACACATTAATTAAACTTTCAACTGGTTCGTAATCATTTTTTTGACGTTGCACTAAACATAGAGAATGCCTTGATCAGTGGCTATATATAACAATGACCTTGTAGTTGGTGGGTGACTAGTTTTGCGTCTCCAGACCTTCAGACTGATGACAAGGTCTGGAATTAATGGCAGGTTACAAGTTATTGGAGTCTTCACAGCCTGCCTTCCCTTTGTAAGCAGAGTTGCTTGAAGTTATTTCCTATACCACAGCAAAAGACAGATTTACTGTCTTGGAGGTGTAAGAAATGGAAGATTGTTTATGGTAAAATGGATGACCTTTATACCACACCAGTTTACGTCTGCACCATGAGTCTCTAGAAAGTGTTGCCAAGTGAATTTTTCTGTGGTTTTGGGCTTCTATTGTCCCATGTTGTTTTTCATGTCCATGGTTAAAGCGATCCCAGTAATGTGCTATTCAGCCCTTGGAATGTGAATTTTACCACTATGTATTTTACCCCCTGGAACATGATTTTTACCGGGGCCCCTCTTTAAAATTCCATTGAGTTTTGAGTAGAAATTGGTTGACTATTATTGTGAAAACCTGGCAACCCTGCCTCTAGGGCAAAGGTGTCCAATCCTGCTTCTGTAGAGTTCAGCTTCGACCCTAACTAAACACACCAGAACCAGCTAATCCAGGTCTTACTGCTTGGGCAGTTGTATACACTCTGGGAACCCCTATCATGGTGTATAGCATAGTTAGTATATCAGTCTGGGTATACCAGGTTATTAGGCTCCCTGTGAACCTCCTGGAAGATGTCCTGAGCCTTCTTGCATTAGAGAGTTATCATGCTGAGGTCTCTGTTCTTAGAGCTCAGATATGCACAGAACTCATTTACAGACTTTTTGAGCTTCAGTATTCCTTGTTTAGGGTGTTGTTAGGCCTTCTTATGCTTCTAGCAGTTTAAGGCCCTTTAGGAGCCTCTTTGATAGGCATGGGATGCAGCTAGGCCTCCACTTGATATAAAGAGTTGACTTACTGAGGCCTTTGTCTTTTGAACTCAGGGGATAGGTTGCTAGGCTGTCTCTAAGCCTCCATGACTATTGTCTTTAAATTGGGAGCATTGCTAAATCACCTCTAACTTCATGCTGCTAAGGTTTCCACTCTTTGGAGCTCCGCCTGGGTAACCGTTCTGAGTTGTTAAGCTCCCTGTGAGCCCTCTTTGGAAGTTGTCCTGAGCATAGCTAGGCCTTCTCTCACTTAAGAGTCATTCATCTGAGGCCTCCATCCTCACAGCTCCAGTCATTGATGATCTTCTCTTAAGCACCAAACCCTTACCTGTGGGCCAAATTTTTTTTCTTAAGATTTGGTTTTACAGAATTGAGTCACAACAGCTACAGATGTGTACCAGAGGGATTGGGACTCCTTAGGTTCTTGGACTTCATTGTCAGGTCGATTAGTCACACATCCCTTCAGCTTGGTGGAGTCGATAGTTGTTCCTTATATTGTTCTCTAGTCTAGAGCAATGTGTCTCAGATCTGTCCTGGGGACCCATGATTTTCTTAGTGATGGCCACTTTTGAAGCACTATTTCGTGAATCAGTTGTTTCAAAACAGTGGTTTGGAGCACATATCAAAAGGTTTTATTATGTCATAATTCTTTTGAAACGTTTTGTTGTTTTCAATTGGGGGGGCGATCTCTATAAACTCATGAATCATGCGAGTTCAATGAGATCGTCCCCAGCAGCGATGCATTGAACCAGCGTTCATGGTTTTTACCTAACCCTAACATAAAATTAATATTAAATTACATTTTCAATAGTATTTTAGCGTTTTTTATGATTATTGAATGCATTATAATTTCAATAAAAAGTTTGCAATAGGGTTTTAAAATCGTTTATGCATGTTTTAGCCTGAGTTTTTGTTGCACTTACACACTTTGGACCAGCAGGCGTCACCAGCATGGGATGCTTCAAATACCTCCAAACAGTTAAATCTTTTTGCGAAACGATTGGTTTAATTGATTTGACGCTTCAAAATGGTTTCTCCCATCACTTTGTATCCTTTTTCCTTGTCCGTTTTAAAGCTTGCAGAATCTACTTGCGTTGAATCAGGTTTGGTGACATCCAAATGATGGAGACATACAAAATATTCAGTGGATGGGGGTCCCAGGACAAAGTTTGGGAAGCACTGATCTGGACCAGAGGTTTAGTTCAGAGGTGTCAAACTCGGTTCTTAGAGGAAGTTTGGATTGAACACTAATTAAACACACCTGAAACAGCTAATCAAGTCATTTAGGCTTACTTGAGAACTACTATGAAAAACCGAGGCCCTGTCCACACGAACACAGCTTTCTACGTGGTTTGGCTGTTCGTCATGCAGCACTAGGTCACTGAAACCGAACATTTTTGTAAACCCCTGCCAGGTTAAATATTTTCCCTGGTTGCCGAGTTATTGTGTAGACAGTGAAACCAGAGATTTTGGCTTGCGACGCTGGAGCGCTCGCTGTTATCTCTGCCTACTGGAAACCTTTTCAGGCTACATGGTTTACGGTTGAGATTATATTGCCACCTGTTGGTTTGGCATGCTCTTGATGCTTTATAGCATGTTTTTACATTTTCATGTTGGCATAATTTAAAAAAAAAAAACTGAAGGATGGAAAACTTTATAAAAATGGCCATGAACATGTGGACGTGGCCTGAGTCTGGTGCTGATCCTGCTCCAACACACAATATAGCTTTCAAATAAGCTCAAAGGACATGATTGGCTGGATCAGGTGTGTTTACTTAGGGTTGAAGCTAAAGCGGGTTTCTCCAGGAACTGAGATTGAAACTCCTGCTCTAGATGTTGCAGTGCGAGTTCATTCAAAAGAGCATCTCAAGTTTTTCATGTGACCATGGTTCCCTTAGAAGGGAAATGAGACGCCGCACTAGCAGTCTGTCACTGGCCAATGTCTTGTTTAGAAGTGCTTGAGACATCGGTCCTGCCAGAGGCCTTTCCCATAGTGCCCACTAGAGGATGCAGTGTCCTGTTCCCCTTCTCAGGGAAGAATGCTTCAATGCTATGCATTCTCACAGTGGAGCACAAGGGCGTTTAAGTTTCCATAGGAACCGCTGATAGTTTTCTCTTGAATATTTCTCTTGATGTATGTTAAAAGTGAATTTTAGTTCATATTCATGGTGTCTCAAAATAGCGCAGTGCACTTAGATGATCTTACATTTATCTTAAAAATGAATAAAAAATATTTATAATAAATTTTTGTATATTAAGTGTAAAATTAGAGCACTTTAATTACATTATGGAAGTGTACTTGTTTTTGTTTTTTTTACCTGGGGTTACACGCAGAGCCTTCCCTTCAAATAAGCCTCTTAAAGTGTATACTTTTTCGGATACATAATCAGTTTCTATGACGGATTTATTGATTTATCACAGCAGGATGCGACACACGTCCCAGTGAAAATCTCGTTTGAGGTGTGTGTCCCGCACAGGGTCCTGATGACAGGCTGGGGGTCCTGGCCCCTGGCTTCTCATCGCCTGCCCCGGAGAGAAGAGAAAAGCCCTTCCCCCGAAAGAGCTGTATTGATATCTCAGATCCGAGCTCGAGTCCCTCCGATCGCCGTCGTGCGTGACGTCAGCGTGAACCCGACTCCCGCGAGCGCGAACGGTTTGCGCGAGGCGGACGTCTCGAGCACGTGCGGAGCGCTTTCTGCGCGCGACCGACGGCGGACATGCTCCGAGAAGCGCGTCGCGTCGCGAGCGGCGGGACCGAGGACGAGACGGCGGACTCCGGCGCGGAGACCCCGGGGTGAGTGAGGGAGAGAGGGGGAGGGAGGTAGCGGACGAGGCTAAACGTCGGCTCGCTTTGTTTGCGTCTCTAAGCGGAGCGACGCGGTAACGGACGCAGCCGAGCGCTTTATGACGTAAGCAGCACACGATACAAACAACTTTTGATCTTCAAAAACGCGCCAATGAATGAGGATGAAGGTACAGGGTCGACATCAGGCAGCTGTTTATCAGGGTTGTGTTTTTTGTGTGAAGCCTGCCAAGTGTTGAGCGACCGTGGATTGAAATTAAACTAGTTTTTAACTCGGTTGAGATGTTTAGGGACAGAATTAAAACGCGACTAGTTTCAGGATGTTTGGTTACAACGGCGTTTTTCTTTATAGAATGCATCTTTTTTATGCTAGTAAGTATATTTAGATGTTTGTAGATCATTAAATGACAATTAAGGATAACACAGTGCAGCCACCAAAAATCAATCAATAAATATTTTCAATATTTACCATCTTTGCCAACATCCTTCAGATCACTAGGTGTTACCCGTTTAGCCGCAATATTACTATTATTTTAATAATTTCAAATACAATACAATTTAGCATTACCACTTATTCTAACAGGCCAGAATAAGTGATGTTTCATTTTACATTGGAACATTATTTAATTCTTTTTTTTCACAGAATCAATTTGGAATTTTTGAATATTATGCCTTGTGTTTATATATATATATATATATATATATATATATATATATATATATATATATATATATATATATTTAATTAATTAGATGTAGATATGTCACTCACACATATATGATACCAAATTAAATTAACATAGTGCCTCCTAAGTATTTTATTATTATTACTAATATTATTGTTTTAAATTGTCAAAAGTGTGCCATATTTTTTACTTAATTTCTGAATTGTTCGGTAATTGGCATTTTTCTCCCCATGAAAAATAAAGAGAAATAGTACTTTTTGAATAAATAAAAAAATAACAGCCCAATTTGGATTACTATTCAAAGCATCCTAGCAATGCCCATCTAATTTATTCTTGAATATAAACGCACAGCAAAGTTCAGTTATGACCATAACAACAAGCTTGTTTTTATTTCCTTCTTTAGATCCGACTGCAGTAAAATGTCGTGCTGTAGCAGTAAGTCCACTTCCATTAAGTGTTTTACCTGACTCCAGCAGGCAGGCCGGTGATTTGATTTCTCCTCCGCTCCGTCTGTGTCCAGGTGACCTCTCTCAGGAGCGCCTGCTGACCGTTCACCTGCTGACCGACCCCGGCGCGTCTCTGCTGCTCCAGCACACACTGGACCGCCTGCTCAAGCGGGTTCGCCCCGGCCTGCACCTCTTCCACGTGTCCGAGCGGGCCTGTCCCGTTCACGGCCAGCAGCCCGCGGCCGGACACCCCTCGCACGCCGTCACCATATTTCTGCACGAGTCCTACGGAGAGGAGCGTATTCTGCGAGCGCTGGACTTCCTGCAGTGTCCGCCCTGGCAGTATCACCACACGGAGGCCGGCCCGAGTGACCCGTCCAGCGCCCTGCTGAGGCCTTACCTCCTGCCCAGCCGGGACTTCTACAGCCTGGGCGCGGGGATGCCGCTGTGGGGCGTCCGGCCCGTGCACTACGGAGGGGAGGTGGTGCGGGTGACTTTACACAGCACCTACGATAACTACGAGGACGCGGTGCGTTTGTACGAGACGGTGCTGCAGAGGAGGGTGGAGGAGCAGAAGACAGGCTTCTGCTGGTTCACGCTGCTCGCCGAAGACGGCTTCAGTCTGCAGTTGGCCATCAAGCAGCTGGCGCCCGGGGTGCGGGTGGAGCCGTGTTACTCCACCGTGCTGCAGTTCAGGGTCGGGGAGATCGGACAGCTCGTGCCCTTACTGCCCAACACCTGCTCGCCCATCAGCCCCAGCCGATGGCACACCGAAGACCTGGACGGCAACAAGATCCTCTTCCAAGTAGGTCACCGGAAGCATGCTCTGGTTTCCATGTGATCTTTCGGTGTACAGTCACAGGGTTCCTGCGCAGATCTAGTCACTTTCTGGGCTTTTCGGTGTAATGGCGTTACATGTTGCATGCGCTGCAGAAATTCGATCTTCCTCGGTGTTTCTGTCATTTTTCACCGATGTTTTGGACCACAAAATCAGATCAAAGATCATGTTCCATAAAGATATTATAATAAATATTTAGTAAATAAATAAAATATGAATTTTCTATATTTAAGAAGTAATATTTAGAAATTAAAAAATGAAAAATATATATATATAAATATATATATATAATATTTTATATATATATATATATATATATATATATATATATATATATATATATATATATATATATATATATATATATATATATATATATATATATATATATATATGTGTGTGTGTGTGTGTGTGTGTGTGTGTGTGTGTATATACAGTACAGACCAAAAGTTTGGACACACCTTTTCATTCAAAGAGTTTTCTTTATTTTCATGACTATGAAAATTGTAGATTCACACTGAAGGCATCAAAACTATGAATTAACACATGTGGAATTGTATACATAACAAAAAAAGTGTGAAACAACTGAAAATATGTCTATATTCTAGGTTCTTCAACCTTTTGCTTTGATTACTGCTTTGTACACTCTTGGCATTCTCTTGATGAGCTTCAAGAGGTAGTCACCTGAAATGGTCTTCCAACAGTCTTGAAGGAGTTCCCAGAGATGCTTAGCACTTGTTGGCCCTTTTGCCTTCACTCTGCGGTCCAGCTCACCCCAAACCATCTCGATTGGGTTCAGGTCTGGTGACTGTGGAGGCCATCACTCTCCTTCTTGGTCAAATAGCCCTTACACAACCTGGAGGTGTTTTTGGGGTCATTGTCCTGTTAAAAATTAAATGATGGTCCAAATAAACGCAAACCGGATGGAACAGCATGCCGCTGCAAGATGCTGAGGTAGCCATGCTGGTTGAAGGCATACTGAATTTTGAATAAATCCCCAACAGTGTCACCAGCAAAGCACCCCCACACCATCACACCTCCTCCTCCATGCTTCATGGTGGGAACCAGGCATGTAGAGTCCATCCGTTCACCTTTTCTGCGTTGCACAAAGACATGGTGGTTGGAACCAAAGATCTCAAATTTGGACATTAGATTTCCACTGGTCTAACGTCCATTCCTTGTGTTCTTTAGTACAAACAAGTCTCTTCTGCTTGTTGCCTGTCCTTAGCAGTGGTTTCCTAGCAGATATTCTACCATGAAGGCCTAATTCACACAGTCTCCTCTTAACAGTTGTTCTAGAGATGTGTCTGCTGCTAGAACTCTGTGTGGCATTGACCTGGTCTCTAATCTGAGCTGCTGTTAACCTGTGATTTCTGAGGCTGGTGACTCGGATGAACTTATCCTCCGCAGCAGAGGTGACTCTTGGTCTTCCTTTCCTGGGGCGGTCCGCATGTGAGCCAGTTTCTTTGATGCGGTTGATAGATTTTGTGACTGCACTTGGGGACACTTTCAAAGTTTTCCCAATTTTTCGGACTGACTGACCTTCATTTCTTAAAGTAATGATGGCCACTCGTTTTTCTTTAATTAGAATTTGTTTTATGGGAAGAAAAAAGCAGCTTACAGTCTATTCAGTGGGACTATCAGCTGTGTATCCACCTGACTTCTTTACAACACAACTGATGATCCCAACCCCATTTATAAGGCAAGAAATCCCACTTATTAAACCTGACCTTGCACACCTGTGAAGTGAAGACCATTTCAGGTGACTACCTCTTGAAGCTCATCAATAGAATGCCAAGAGTGTGCAAAGCAGTAATCAAAGCAAAAAGTGGCTACTTTGAAGAACCTAGAATATAGACATATTTTCAGTTGTTTCACACTTTTTTTGTTATGTATACAATTCCACATGTGTTAATTCATAGTTTTGATGCCTTCAGTGTGAATCTACAAT
>NC_056713.1:7107862-7267862 GCF_018831695.1 Puntigrus tetrazona
TGAATAGCGTGGTGATAAAGTGGTAACATTCACCATATGCATTAATGAAATGTCGCACATCAGATACAGTATGATTTTAGTTGAAAACATCAATCAGTCATTTTTATTTATATAGCTCTTTTAATAACACAGGTTGTATCAAAGCACTGAACAGTAGAAAGTAGAAGAATACAATGACAGGGATGTATAATACTGTACAGTGCTTTGATGCAACCTGTGTTGTTAAAAGAGCTATATAAATAAAAATGATTGATTGATTGATATAATGACGAGAGTGAACGGTTTGTTATTAAATGCAGAGACGGTCTCTGGAATCAATTCAAAGATAATCTCTAGAAGTTAAGTGTCCCCAACAAAGCAAGCCAGAGGAGACAGCTTAACAGAGAACTTAATAGTGATTCATCGATGCATTAAAGTGCAGCTTTGGTTTTCTCCGCAGGTTAAAGCTCCAGCACAAGCCCGAGGCTTCCTGAGGTCTGCGTTTCCTCTGAGCTGTCCCAGGATGCTGCTGAGGAGACCTGCTTCCACGGCTCCCTGCCGGAGGACGTCCCACCCGAAGCAGCGCTGTCCCCGCCGAGAGAGCGCCGGGTCAGACGGAGCCTGCAGCTCTCCTCCGGGAAGCTCCTGTTACTCGTCCCAGCGCAGCAGCCCCGCGGGCCTCTCGCTCACCTGGTACGAGCCCGCCGCGACCCCCGAAAGCTCGCTGTCCCGCCTCAGGCTGCACGAGGAGGAGCCGGAGACCGACGTGGACACGGGCTGCGCTGTGAGTCCTCTGACCAGAGACCTGAAACACGGCCTGGACGAGGCTGACGAGAGCCAAGCGGACGAGTTCTTCATCTGACTCTTCATTCTCTTCATACACCATTAATTACGTTATCTTAATAAATGGTCAGTTAATATAATGTGCTAGTTGCATTTTAGGGGTTCCAAGTAAAATGAAAAGACCTCTATTTTGCGTTTTAATACAAACTAACAATTTCACAGAATTAAGGATTTAGGATTAAGGATCTGACTTTCTCTCAGGCCACTTGAGATGTGGAGAGATTTGGAGAAATGTTGCATCACTTCCTCAAGGGATGCTCTGCAGTGAATGGGTGCCGTCAGAGCGAGAGCTCAAACAGCTGATTACAAACATCTGGAGAAGACAGAAGATTAAACTAATCCAGCATTACCATCTCCTGTCATCTCTCACACACACATATATTTTGTTTAGAGCTGTTCCGGACTGTTTAAGTTTAAAATGAATGTCTTGAGAAAACTTGAAACATCCATCAAGACGTTGGTAAAGACTGTTGCTCTTCTTTCAGTGAAAAAGTGTTCTGGTCTGAATCAGGAGAGGAATCTGCACAGATCAAGCAAATGAATTGTGTGTGTTTTGATGTGAGAGATTGACACTTTCACCGGAGGAAGCATCACTTTCAGTTAACATCTTGTTGGATTAGTTTCGTGCTGTGGATTATTGTGATGTTTTTATCAGCTGTTTGGACTCTCATTCTGACGGCACCCATTCACTGCAGAGCATCCACCGAGGAGACACTGATGCAGAGACGCATAGCTACACATCTAAGAAAGAAGATGAGGAAATTGTGTATAACTTTCATTTTTTGGTGAACTATCGCAGCCTGCGCTTGAGCTTGGACTGGTCACCTATAAATCATCCAGCCTAAATACACTTTAATCTCATGCTTTTACTTTTTTACAGGGTTTTTTTTTTTTTAAGATTTTGAACTTCTGGACATCCTTCCATAAAGTATCGTATAGTTTCTATCAAAGGAACTGTGTGTTTGTAGTGAAAAACGACTGAAAGACTAGTGAGCTTCAACATTTCTGTTCAGATCTAATTTATTACAGTAGGGATTAGCCAAATGTAGGGAGTAGCATGAGCCAAATGATTCAGATTAATAAAGTAGAGTGTAAACAGGCACTGTGCAAAATGAGTGTAATGAGTAATCAAACTAGTAAACAGTATTTAGGCTGACTTATTATTATATATGTGTACTCCAGACACAACTGATGTAGAAAAGACATCAAACTGACATCAAAATTGATTTCAAAAACAGATAAAATATGCATAACTGACATGACACTGACTTATTGAATATGAATTATTGTAAATGTATTATCAAAATATTTCTATATTTCTATTACCGCTGCAAGAAGTTGCTGTCCAAACTGAATTTAAACCATCTCGATCGAGTCTTGACTCATTTTTGATGTCGAGGCACTCGCTGTATTTGTCTCCGAACAGTTTATTGTATTTTCACTAAATTATTAGTACAAAACATTTCAACTGAATTTCCGAGGCAAAGTATTTTGATATTTGACGTGTATTTTTATTAAATGCATTAAACACGTAGGGCTTTGTATTTGTAAAATAATGTCATATAGGTTTGTAATAATTTAATAATTATGCATTATTATAGTACAATAAAAAAAAGGAAAACTAATTTTTTTAAAAGTTACTTGAAATAAACATTTAATGCAATCTAATATTTCAATAGATTTTATATGTCAATAAGAATATTTATATATAATTAACTCTGTCTTTTTAGTTGACTCATGCATGCATGCTTATAAGTCAACGGTAGCATGCTTTATTAAAGCATAAATCAGCCAAGTATATATTACCTTTTGTGTTTAAATTCTTTTTTTAGTTAACATTCTAAATAAATTAAATGAGAATATCACAAAGTGATGTTCATTAAAAAAATATATAGTATATAATAAATCTTTGTCTGAAAAGTACTGAAATCCCCAGTACGTTTTTAACTTTAACTTTAGCTAAAATAATATAGCTAAGATGGCAATTGATGCATTTGATTAGAATAATATTAGATAGAAATATATCATATTTCTTTGATTTGCAATTGCTGGTTTTCTAGTTTACACTTACTGACATTTTTCTAATTACACCAACTTAAATTTTTCTAATTACACCAACTTAAATTTTTGCGAAAATGCAATATCATGTTATACGAGGTTGATGTACTTGGTATTAAATATCTCACATAAAACATCCTTGCCTTTGTAGACAGCGGAGCATGATATTTCTGTGGCGTATTCTTGTGAATGTGGTCCGTCCCCCCCTGCTGGTCAGAGCAGCTCCTTATCCTGTCCTGATGGATTCGTCCGGCAGCCGATCCAGGGCAGTCTGTCCGCCCACCGTCCGGACGCAGTGATCCGCACCTTTCCAGGATCAAACCTCCAGTACTGCTGCTCTTTGAAGAAGTACAGCTTCCCGTCGGGCCGGGTCAGGGCCCCGTTGAGTCCGCTCGGAAGCCCCTTCCAGTCCCGCAGGGCACGAGGATAGTACGGCTCCACGCCGAGAGACTCGGGGTTCAGGACGTAGTATCTGGAGCCTCTGAAGAGCACCGTGCGTCCCAGCGGCTGGTAGAAGAAGGCACAGTCAGGGTGATTCGGCAAGCCCAGATCACTGCTCTTCACGGGGAAACCTGGGTCCAGATCGGAGCCTGAGAAACGCCAGATCCGCCGCCCTGACAAGAGGAAGCATCGCTAAAGGTTTTGGCGCTGGCTTTGTGGGAAAACCACGAGGTTAAATGGTACTGAAAAAACAGTCAAACTTAAAAATGGAAACGAATGGTAAGCTGTTAGAGTAAAATTCTCATTGGGCACTGTTGATCATAACATGGGGCTCTAATGGTTCAGATGTTTGGGAAAGTTTACCTTTAAAGAAGTATAGTTTGCTGTGGAGTGGAGAGAAGGCCGCTGCCTCGATAGCCAATGGCAGCCCTGGCCAGCGAGTCTGAAGAGGCAGAGGAGAGCTCACGCTGCCGTTAGACACCGTCCAGAAACGATGGCCCTGAAACACCAGCACTGTCCCGTTCTCACCTGCAGAAAGCACGCCGCTTTACACAGCTCCAGGAGAACTGAGTGTCAGAAGAACGGCTCTTACCCACGGTGATGGCGTCAAAGGAGCCCCGGCAGTACTGGAGTGTGAAGGAACCTCCTTCAGGGCCTGGAGAAGTCTGCCAGTTCCTCGAGACCCATCTCAGAGCCCGTCCCACCGTCTGCTGCGCTGACCCCCCCGCTGGCCTCCCTGCACACACACACATATGACACCGCTGCACAAACATCCACTGACGTCCGTTCACACACACATGAACCTGTGAACCCATATTAAATAATAGACCAATGACCTATAGAAGACCTGTGTGGCCTTTTAATTGAAAAAAATCATAAACCCACAAGGTGAAGCACTGCATTAATTACCTCATTGATTGAGGTTTGGGTCTTTCTGTAGATATTATTCAAGGCTGTTTTTATTGTCCAGACTGTACTGCAACCATATGTGTTGAGTTTTAAAAAAAATAGAGGGCCAAAATCAAAACATGCTGTAAGTGGGCCCCAGGGAACATTACTACATTTAAAAAGACAATGCAATATCCCCTTTAAGGCTTTTCTTTGAAGGCTCCTGTATGTAATGCACTCAATTCAGCTCGTCTGAAATAAAAAGAACTTTTTTCTCCATTCTGAGATTTGTGATGTCTCACTATTCTGTCTTTTCCCACCGTGAAATACAAAAAAAATCTCTTTTTATTTCACAATCATCTTGCCCTCTTCTTCAGAACATGAACAGACACCCAAACAAACATCTGTGTTGACGGCAGATAATATCTGAAGTGATTTTTGTGACGAGCGTCGGGGGCCACCAACCTCGTTCCTGGAGGGCCGGGGGCCTGCAGAGCTCGGCTCTAACCCTAATCAAACACACCTGAAGCAGCTAATCCTCGCTTGGTAAAAACCTAAAACTTCCTTATAAGTCTGATTTTATATCTCAGAAATGTCAATACTGTTAATAGTTGCATTAACGATTAAACTAATCTAACCTAAGATTTTATTCAACGATAGTTATTCCACAGCAAAGATTTACCTTTCACAGGCATTTTCCAACCTACGTGTCCAAAAAGAAAGGTTTCGGATCATATCTGATTGTTTTTTTCCTGGAAGTCTGAAAGGAAGATCAGTCTGGCAAACTCTTGAGTTTTCTCTTGAGTTCTGATCAGACAGGAGCGCTGGAATGCGTCTCTCCTCATGCGCTGGAGAAGGACGGTGTGGAGGTGTGTGGCGTGTGTGAACCTGCCTGACACACACTTCACCGGCCGAGTCTCGCAGCAGCGATCTGTTTTCCTGCGTGTCTGAGGCCCTATGACTTCCATGATGCACAATCCAAACCAAAACACCAATAGTTTAACTGATAACGCAGAATGTGCCAGGATTTGCCAAAGTCAGCTGTTTTCACTGGGTGAAGATATCAGGGAGGATCTCACAAGATATGAACTGGTATGTCTGCAAATGTTTCGGTGAATCTGGGCAAATCTCAAGAAGAAAGGGTCATATTTCACCCTAAAATCTAAAGTAGATGTAGATGAAGCCTACAATATTAGAAATGACAAAAGAAAGAAGAACAGAAATGCTTGTTTACCGTACAGCTGTTGTACCGCAGTGATATCATCCCAGCTGAGCAGTGCGTTCGAGCTCCTCTTCTTATAGTACGGTGACATGAGAGCGTGACGCACAGGAGAGTGCAGCAGGCCCAGAGTGTGGCCGATTTCATGAGCCATCACCAAGAACAGGTTGTGTCCTTTGAGACCATTCAGGGTCCAGCGTTCAGACAGGTCAAAGTGAGCTTCACCGCGGAAGGGGAAAAAAGCATGAGCCAGAGCGCCCCCTAAAGAGTAGACAGAAAGAAATAAAGAATAAATAGTTAAGTCAGCTTTCGTGTCCCTTTCTGTATTCTAGATGAAAGACTTAGTAGAATGACATTTTTGATACATATGCTGAAATATTTGAAATAGTTCAAATTACATTTCCATACCTCTCATTCACACACTCAGAGCCACGCCTCCTCTTATCTATGCACTTAGAGCCACGCCTCCTCTTATCTACGCACTTAGAGCCACGCCTCCTCTCATCTACGCACTCAGAGCCACGCCTCCTCTCATCTACACACTCAGAGCCACGCCTCCTCTCATCTACACACTTAGAGCCACGCCTCCTCTTATCTACGCACTTAGAGCCACGCCTCCTCTCATCTACGCACTCAGAGCCACGCCTCCTCTCATCTACACACTCAGAGCCACGCCTCCTCTCATCTACACACTTAGAGCCACGCTTCCTCTTATCTACGCACTTAGAGCCACGCCTCCTCTCATTCACACACTCAGAGCTACGCCTCCTCTCATTTACGCACTTAGAGCCACGCCTCCTCTCATTCACACTCAAAGCCACGCCTCCTCTCATTCACACTCAAAGCCACGCCTCCTTTCATCTACACACTTCATCCTCCTCTCATTCACACTCAGAGCCACGCCTCCTCTCATTCAGACACTCAGAGCCACGCCTCTTCTCATTTACGCACTTAGAGCCACGCCTCCTCTCATTCACACTCAAAGCCACGCCTCCTCTCATTCAGACACTCAGAGCCACGCCTCCTCCCAATCATACACTATATATATATATATATATATATATATATATATATATATATATATATATATATATATATATATATATATATATACACATTTTGACACATACAATGTATTTTTGTCCAGGCTCACAGAAACAAATGTTGTCATCATTGTTGTCACATTATGCTTAAAATTATGCATAGAATGTTCCTTTTGAGAACAGAATATTGTAATATTGTAATAATAACAAAAAAAGACAGCATCACCTGGCCCATCAAATGCATTTCCTGTCCCATCATTATGTTCTCCTTCAAAGAAGGCCAGTCGGATGTCAGAAGGACCCTGCTGGAGCTCTTGGAAGATCAGTCCGGACACATTGCTCCACAGCTGGAACGCCGTCTTCACGGCCATATGCACTTGACTGGGAAACAGATTATGCGGCCAGTTCATGATCCGATACGTCAGGTGACGTTTGTGCCACTTCTCTCCTGTGGAAGTATCAAACCAATTGTTACATTTCAACCTAACGTTCGCATTTTTTCCATCTGCCACCAACTGATGCTGTATTTCATGTAGATTTGTATGATAACAAACTAGTTTCATTTGAAGTAAAAATACTTTTACTTGTTGTTGCAAGTGTGTTTATAATTTAAATGAGTAGTTTAAAATGATTCAGTGGTCCATTCATAAAGATTCATTCAGTCAGTGAGTCATGTGAACGAATCGTCTGAAGGCATGTTTCAAAGACTCATTAATAAAGATTAAGATAAAGATTTTTTCCAACATTTCATATTTGCATATTAAATATCAATATTAAAACACTGAGCTCACTACATATATATTACACTGTTATAATTAGATGAAATTCATTAAAAAAATGAATGTATTTATAATTAATCATTAATAAATGCATGCATTATCTTTTATATCAAATTATTGTAATACGGTTAGATTTTTTTTTTTAAATAGGTCAAAAATGACCTGGAAATCAATAAGAAAACATTGTTGTATGCAATATTAAGTAATAAAATGTAATTTCCCAACAACAAAATTGTTGGCTAGTGTAAGTTTGTAAAATGACTGGCCACGGTGGTTTTAAAAGTTACGTCCCAGTATACAATGTATTTTACATATTCTGCAAAAACCTCTGCATCCAAAACACTATAAATTGACAAGAGCTTAGTACATAATTAGCTGAACACGAGAGGATCTGTGACCCGCACACTTAATTACAGACCTCCAGGACGCTAAGAACACTGCTGAGGTTTTCTCTGTTATATCATAACTCCTAATAAAGCAATAAGCCCTAAGAAGCAGTGGTTTACACGGGGCTTTCATAACATATTTACATGTAGGATCATTCCACCAAATAAAAGAGCAATACGACATCAATAAAAACATTATTCTTCCGCCTAACTACGTAGCTCCTCAGAAACCACTAGGGTTGAAACAAAGTGGTCGCCAAGCAACAACGACACCGAAACAAAGACGTGTGCAGAGTAACACACACCAGGACCAGAGCTAGATGTTTTAGCATTCATGCTTTAATGCATAGAATAACCAAAGAATATTTCTTTCTTGAAATTGCTTGATGAACCTTCGTAAGGCAAAAATACTGTTTTGTCAGTGTTTTGTTAGAAAAAATGTGCTAAAATTGTCCAATTGTCCATCTAAATGACTGATTCGACGTTGACTAAATGACCAAATGCAATAGAGATATCCCAGGTTTAGCTTTCTACTGTGACTGAAAGCTAATCTTTACTTTAATCGCGGTGTGAAATGATTGCCTTCTACTCTAGTTGAGCCCTACTGAGAGGAGCATGAACACACTCCTTCTCTGCTGCTGCATTCCTCAAGTATTAGTGTGTTTTCAAGGTGACAGCTCATACCCCTGCCAGTTCACACACACACACACACGCTGAGCTATCATTTCAGTGATTCTCCTTCCACCTGGCTGATCTACTACTTAACTCAGTGTAATCTGAAGTATCTGTCAAGTCCTGTGTGACCAAAAGATTCGAGTGTGATCTATCTATTAAAAATCCTTCTGTGAAGCAGTCCTCAGCGCAACAGGACCTGAATGAAAACACCGTAGGATCAGTGAATGAGTGTTTTGTGAAGATCTGCTCTTGCGGTCTCAGTGTAAACGGGAGGCGAGGTGTGTGTGTTGGGTCTTTACAGAAGTGGATGTTTTTAGCCGCTAGACGTGTGTTTGCTCAGTACGGACAGTAATTATGAGTCCCACTGTATTTATGTATTATTAGGACCCCACCCAGCAGCCGTAGAACCCTCTTCAACCAAAGCACATGCCACTTTTGTTTCCAAACAAGCAACAAAAGCAAGAAGCGCATTCTTTCAGTTTTCACTTTTTTTTGCAACTTAACTAAAATCAAAAGGAATGAACTTTCTGGTAGCGTTGTGCTGTAAAGCCAAAAAAAAAAGCAACTACATGTTTTCTGGTTTACAGACCCTTTGAGCCTCAAATACTTTCATTGCAAAAAACGTCTTGTTATGCATTTGTCTGTATAAAGAAGATCACGTTATTGAAATGTGCATTTGATGTAAAAATCAGTTTGATGTTAATATTGCAGATATGATTCCAGTGATGCGTGAGATGGGTTGACCTGTCTGAGCGGAGCGCCTCCTCCGGAGCCGTGGGCCTGTGAGGCTGCCGATGACCTCTTGACCCCAGACGTCCTGAACCCCGCAGCGGGGCGAGCTCATCTTCTCCAGAGTGACCCGGTCCAGTCCTCCAGTGACGGGCAGCTGAGACAACCGCTGAAACTCTCTGAAACACAGCAGAGCTCCGTCACAAAGCCCTTCCTCCGGGCTAGTGATTGAGAGACATGTCCTGCTGTGCCTCTCTGTATCAAACAGTAGATGCATTAAGAAATAAAAGCAATACCTAAAACCTAAACAAGGCTACATTTGTAGTATCCCTGATGAAGCACATTTAATAATGTATTGCGTCACTGACTGTGAAGGATCCTTAGATGTTGTCTTTATTTTTAATCATTTATAATTTATAATCATTCATGTGATTATTTTTATCCTTATGTCAAGCATATTTTCATTGTTGTTCAATCTCATGCCCGTGGAGTTTCGTGAATTGTTTGGTCTGTATGAACAAGAGATAAGAGGAGATGTTTAAGGAAGCCCAAGGTTTTGGGATGTTGCCGTGAAGCAGCGCCGCTCAGACCACGTTCAATAAAAGGACTTTTTACCATCATCCTGCGTCTGCTTTTCTCTGGCTTTCCTCTTTCAGCTTCTGGACTGGCAGAAGATCGTTTGGTATCAACAGCTCTAGTTGTTCTGTTACTGGACTAACTGATGTTTTTCATGGGATCTGGCGTCCAGGGCTGGATCCCATATATTATCTGGTGTGGAGACCCAATCTAACAATTGTGATTGGTAATGATGTTATAAAATTAGATAATATTATAACAACCCTATAAAGATGTTGAGCTGTTTCCACCCAACTTATGGATTAACCAAACCTTCTCTGTGCTCATATTTCAAGAGATATAACCCAAACCCAAACCTCTGACAGCACGGTGACGTTTACCTGATGGCAGACTTGACTTCATCCGCGCTGTGAGGTTCGTTCTCCTCGCTCAGGTATCCGTAACGCTCCAGGAAGCCCTGCGAACACGCACGTCATTACTCCCTCCATCTCAGACAATCGAAGCATCTCCGGAAGCTTTCTCAAACCCAGAAGCAACCCACATGAGCACTGATTGAGGAAAAGCACGTGTCGTTCCCCCGCACGGAACAGGAAGATCTGTAGGAAGATGTGGGCCTTTGTGAAACGCTTTAGAAGCCTTTGTTGTGCTGAGAAGGGAACGCATAATAATAACCGTAAAGGATTCGCTGTGGTGTTGAGGTAATTCGCGAGGAGACCAAAGGCAATGCTTTTTGGATCTGTCTCCGTCAGGTACTGGCATGTAAACTGCATATCTGCCTGTAGGTGTAGATGTGAAGTGGAGGTCGCAGGGACGGAGCGTGTTGACGGATCTGAAGAGAGGCAGTACGTAATTAAAGCAGCTTTATAGAGGAGGCCAGATTTCAACGGAATCGTCGTTTATCGGGAGAAATCACGGCGAAAGCAACAATCACGATCCGTGGCTGTTATTATTTGCTGTGTGCCCGAGCAGCTGTGGTGTAGATGTTTCTCAGAAGCCTGTAATAACGGAGGCTCACAATGGAAACGCTTCTTTGGGTTCGGTGCGTAGTTTATGGCTGTGTCAATTATTCTGGCCTCATTTTCCATCGCTGACAGGCAGAGCAGGACAATACATGTCTCCAAAGTGTTTGCATGCTTCTGTAGAACTAAAAGCATGGCTTTTTTTGAAAAGCATGAATTTAAATGAGGCGTAGACGCTTTCGAGAACATCAAGAAACAGAGACGGTTAGATAAAGGCTATATCCCAACATTGAACGGTAACAACAACTTTTTAAATGTTATTTCATTTTTAGGAGAAAATACACCCTTATCAAGAAATAGTTAGGAACCATGATAACATAATGGATGATTACTACAAGAAACCTGGACAGTTTTCAGAATAATAAAAACCAACGTTCAAACAGGCTGCTTTTCGTTTGGCAACAAACAAAACGTTCCTGAGAAAGTCTTTGTAGCCTTTGGATGAAGTTGCATCTAGTCTAAGTCAAAGAGAAATCAGTGTAGAGGTGTTAGATTTATCTACAGCGTTGTTTCGGAGCTCACCTGAGCCCGAGCGGCCGTGGACACCGGGGAGCTGACGGCGGACTGGACGCACAGCAGCACGGGCAGCAGCACGGACGCCTCCATCCGTTCTCTCTGAAAGCCCTCATGAACACGGATCCCGAGCGGCTCGAGAGCAGAAGCCCGCCTCCGGCGCGCGCCGATCAGAACCACCGCCTCAGAGGCACGTGCTCGCGCGAGCCAACACAACTTAACATGAAATAATGATAACAATTGAAAGCGTGCGTTTATTTAACATGCATTTTAAACCGTTAGTATTAGTCATGTGGACGTTAGAGATAACATTAAAATTAACGGTTTATTTTAATGTTTTGCATACATTATGGGAGTTAGGGGTTTTTTTTTTTTTTTTTTTAGAAAAACGTTCAATACAGAATGAGTTTTTTTGCGTTGCGTTTGCTTTCAATAACTGACTTCTATTTATAAATTTATACATTTATAAAAAATAAAATGTGCTATGAAATACGATATAATTCTGACAAGTTCATTGGTATTTACATTTATATAAAGCAGATACTCTGGTCTCAATCCACCTTTCCTGTAACTACAGGTATATTTCAAACTTACCCTTTCTGTCTAGGATATTATATAAAGCTGGTGCCTTCCAGTTATAATTGAGCCAAATTAGCATAAATGTAATGCTGATAAAACTCTTGACTGGCTCTAAAGCAATGCCTCCAGACTGTAGAACGCTCTTCTCTAAGATTATTAAAATAAAACAAGAATTAAATTAAGAAATGACCCTATGCTAAGGGGAACATCAGAACATTGACGTTCAGGTGTTTGTTTTATGTTAAATGGTAGGACTCATTACAGTGGATGAATATTCTATATATCCAAAAGACGCCAATTAAAATAAGATTTGACTAAAAGCAAAGGCTGATGTTTGCTATGCATGACCGCTATTACAGTACACAACATATTCTGATTTAAGTTACGCAAGCACTCACATTATCATTATTACGATTCTGCCATTTTTCATATTAGTATTATTCCTCAAACAAAAACAAAAAAGACAAACAAGTAAGATCAAAGGGTGTTTAATATTTTTTGCAAAAGAAAATCAAAAACCGAAACAAGTAAAACAGTTTGTGTTGATTGATTTTTACAAAACAATAAGCATCTCACAAATCTATCACACTAAATGCCGGATTCAACAAGTCAGGAAATTAAAAAGTAACAAAAATAACATCTGGCCCCTCCCCTTCACCCAGAGCAAAATGACCCTTTAAAGCTGATCTGTGGCCAGTGCTGCCACTTTCCTACAGGACTGAAGCTGCACAGAGCTGCAGAGATCAAAATCATCCCGTTACTCGGCTCCTCACAGTAGATTCAACATTTATGGGAAAAACTGCTCGTTTCAGACAGTATATGCTCATGCAACAGAAAGGATTGCAGACACAAACCTCTCCCCGTACCCTCTCACCCCACCCCCACAATAAACAGGTCTGGAATGGCTTCAGTACGGCCGGCCTCGTCTCTCCTCTCTGTGGTCACCCCTTCAGGACGAGACGGACACGAGCGTTACTCAAACATCAAAGAACCCGTGAGAACTGCTGAAGGGGGTTTGGTTACCTTCCACCCATCTTGTATCCTCCCCCTCCGTATCCTCCGCGGTCTCCTCCCCTGAAGCCGCCTCCTCCTCCTCGGCCTCCTCTGAAGCCTCCACGGTCCCCGCGGTCTCCTCCGTAGCCGCCTCGCCCGCCACGATCTGCAGCGGTCAGGAGGAATCACAGCAGTTAGTGCGGAGGATAACTAGCGCTTGACATGAAAACCGAACTCACAAGACACTTCGGCCGAGCAGGTAAGAGTTAACTCTGTGACTCGCTGAGAATTCTGGCTTCTTTTCCAGAGGGGAACAAAACACCAATGTGAAAGATTTTGCATTGACCCTTTTACCCTCTAGTATTATAACAGAACTCTTAAACTACCATTTGGCACCAAAATGATAAACATCTGCAAGCAGATCTTTCAATTAAGACTTTCCCCCTCAAATTTGTGAAAGACAAATTGCATCTTGCAATTGAGTTTATTCTTGCAGTTTCTCAATTCAGCCCCCCACCCAAAAACCCCAAACCCATCCACAAGCTTCCTTAAACGTCTCCCTCAGTTGGTCAATCACATCAGCTGACGCACTCACCATCTCCAAAGCTTTCTCCTTCTGGCTTTGGCGTTCCACACCTGTTGCATTCGTATCTTCTAGCAAAGTTCATGTTGCCACAAGAGCTGCAAGAGACGGTAGAGCAATAAATATAATGGGACGATGGATTTCTTAAAAACAAAAACAACACTAACAACCACATGCACCGAACCTGTTGGGACAAGGCCAGTCTCCACCCTTGACATCAAATGAGGGACCTCCACCAAAGCCTCCCCCTCTGCCTCGAAAACCTTTGAGCAAGCGCACAAAACGGCATAAATGCACTCTGCCTGGGTAAGAGCAGTCAGTCTGAGAGAGATTTAGGAGTCTTACCGCCGCGTCCTCGTCCACCTCCACCGCCGCCTCCTCGCTGGGTGAACTCAGCTCTTCTGGTGGCAAACGACACCTTGATGGGCTTTCCGTTGAACTCTTTCCCTGTAACCCAGCAAGCAGCCCCAAAATCAGACACATTTTGAAAACGCTACTGAAGTCAAAGAGCCAGCCGGGACGAATCTCTTACCGTCAAACCAGTCAATGGCAGCTTTGGCTGAGGGAGGATCGTCAAAGGACACGGTGGCTTCACCCTTCAGTCGTCCGGTGGCTTTATCAGTGTACAGATTGATCATAGGTTTGCCGGTCTTCTTATTGACCTGCCACCAGAGCAGAGCTGCTGTCAGTCTGATTCAGTAGGTGTGTGAAGCTCGTGACCGTCAGGTGAGTTCACTTACCTTAATGATACCGATCTGTTTGAAGAAGTCACCCACTTCATCAGTGGTGACGTCTTCACTGAGACCTTGGACAAAGATGGTGTTGTTGTCCGAGTTATCCTGATCGCCATCTGCAATGAGGAAAAAAGCAAAACAAACCCACAACATTAGGAGTCAAGAATTTATTCTAAACCACAAAGTGCTGCATTTTGTAAACCCAAAACTCTTCACACTTGTACAGCAGAACAAAGTCACTGCCTTCTCTAAACAATGTTCTAAGTTTAACATTTGGTGAGAAATGTCTCCTGCACTCACCTCCATCATCCTTTTGCCCGTACTCTCTGGGTCCTGAAAAACAACAAGACACGAAAGGGAAACAAGACTTTGAGAACTTGAGCGATAACAATGTGAAGTCATCAATCTTTATTTGACTAGAGTCTATGAACACGATTAATAAAAACCAAACTGCTTTGCTACGTAGGTTTGACCTTTACAAGTGACACTTTACTCTATGCACCAGTGTGTCCAAAACTGCTGCGGCATTTCCAACACCTTTGTACGCCAGAAGACATTCTCTAGCAAAATTAAATGAAGTACTCGTCTAAATCATGTCTCTTCTTCGCCTTGTGCACAGTTGGCGTCCAGAACACTGGCATTTAAGTCAATTTCCTCATGCAAGAAGACCATTTTATAGAGTAAAACTGGGTAGCTGTTAGACTTTAGCCCACAAGAGCATTACCAGAGAGGACAGTAATAAAGACAATAAGGTGATGTTCCTTTGGGTTGACATAAAAAGGTGGCTCAAGAGCTCATTTGTCAGCTAATCTTTCTGTATTCGTTTTGTTTATCTCCTTTCCCCCACTGAGACAGATGCTCATCACTTACCACCGTAATTTTTGTAGCCACCACGGTCACCACCACTGCAGAGGAAAAATTGAAGATATGATGGCTTTCCATTGTTGAAACCTGGGAGCGCAAGGCTCCCTCTTTATCAGTATTCCTTTCATGGTTTACTACTGAGAAGGAAGCGGCTCCCATTGACCGATGGGTTAAAGATGCTGGGCCAAATGTATATCAAACAATGCGAATTGAAACCGAAGAAGGCAAGCCTCTTTCCCAATTGGAATTGCATTTTTTATTTTTTAAGATTTGTTTCAACTAAAACCAGAGGAGAGCATGGAGGACAACCTCCATGCTCCCTCTTGAGTTGTTCATCAAGAATTTACTAGATTTGAGCGTCTAACTGCTGTGGCACTCGTGTAGACGAGCACACATTTTCCTTCCATTATGAGTGCTTATGAGCTCCAATGGCTGAGGTCCAACTTTAATTTCACTCACTTTGACACCTGTAGTATAAAATGTAGACCAGTTAACACAAAAAGAAACAACACTGTACAGACACCGATTCATGTGGAGTGAACTGTTCCTTGCAGCTGAACTGTCCAATGTGAACACTCTCCCAAAGGGAAAGAGGGAAAACTGATGGAGACCAGAAGTAGTGAGCACTAAAAATGGATTTCAACCGGCATTAAAGGCTTCAGTGGAAACTTCAAGACGGTTTTGCCTTTTTAGAATAATAATTTAATTCAAAAAGGAAATCTGAGAAGTGCATTACTTAGGGGGAAAAAAAGCAGACAAAATTCATTACTTGTGGCTCTCCTACAAAGTCAAGATTTCACCGTAATTATCCAGGCTTCCGATCAGTTCTCATAGACTGACCCGAGTCAGACTTTAAGCTCTTAGATGAAACCTTGAGATGAAATATCCAAAGATGTGACGGTTATGCGAAACTTTTGCTATACCACCCTGTGTGTGCGTGCGATGCATTTTCATGCCTTACTGTTGTAGCCTTAGTTTTTTTAATAAACATCTTAAAACTAGCTACAATAAAGTTAACAACATTCCATTGGGTGGAGTCACGTCATAAACAGATGGGAGGGTCCATAAAAACCAGAACCACTTTATATATTAAAAGCAGACAATCTCTTGTGATACTAGAAAAGTGTGAGAAAAAATCCACACCAAAAGAAAAAGTTTTCAGGCCTGTATGCATTGATTTATAACAGTGTGCAGTGATACCTCCTGGGGTGGGCAGACTTACCCCATACCGGAGGGTGGGCCACGGCCCCCTCTGTCATAGCCTCCACGGTCATAACCGCCACGATCGAAGCCCCCACGACCTCTGCCCCTGTAACCCTCCGACCTGTCCGAGCCTCCGTCATCGCCAAACCTCCGGCTATCACCTGCGGAGAAGGAGAGATGCCGTTTTTGGATTTGTTTGCCGAACGTTGAGGCCTGGTTTCACAGACCGGGCTTGGGTTAAACCAAGAATACATCAATTAGGACATAAGTATTCATATATTTTATTAAAACTATACCCGTATGCATGGAGACCATATATTTACTCTGGTTAGTTTTTTGGATCGTTTTTCACACCGAAAAACTAAAATCAGTACTTCAGAATTTTGTGCAAGACCAGGTTTAAGCTTCATTTTTAAAAACCTCCCACCGGATTCTAACTTCTTGGTTCTGGATTCAAGTCTACGCCAGATACACAGCAATAAATTACCATCATTGCGTCGCACATATCCACCTTGAGAGCCTCCGTACGAGCCACCGGACTGACCGTACGCCGCTCCGCCAGCACCTCCTCCCGACTGCTGCCCGTAAGATCTCGGCTGTCCATACGACTTATCACCATAACTGCAGCGAGACCGAACAGAAGCCAAGAGGTTTGAGTATTACGGGTGGCTGACATTTTTCTGGTGCATCAGATGCCGGTCCTGCTGATATCAATCTCTGTGGTGATTGCCACTTCATGTCTAGTTTTAGAAACTTGGGTCATCGTGAAAACACATTCTACAATCTGGTCTCATTGGTTAGAGGATGGACAGAAGTTACGATTTCCAGTATCATGAGTTTATTCAATGCATGTAGATCCCACTCTGTGTAGATCTCTCACCTGGACGAGGACTCTGATCCCTGCTGACCGTAGCTGTCATAGCTTTGCTGCGGCGGCGGCTGCTGCTGCTGTGGTTGTGGTTGTTGTTGTGGAGGTTGCTGCTGCTGCCCGTAACCACCAGAGGAGTAACCCTGAGTCGACTGGCCATAGCTCTCTCCTTCAGGAAAACAAGTCGTTACGCACCATCCACGATTGATTAAACGTTCATTAAATCTTTTATAAAGCACACACCACCAGATTGTCCATATCCTCCGTAAGTTTGCCCACCGTAAGAGCCGCTACCGTTACCCTGACCATACCCCTGCTGGAAAGACAAAACCATTAAGTTCCAACACACACACACATACATACACATATATATACACATATATATATATACATATATACATATACATATACACATACACATATACATATACACATATACATATACATATACACATATATATATATATATATATATATATATATATATATATATATATATATATATATGCATGATTGTATACTGAACCAAATAACTCATTACCTGTCCTCCTTGATAGCCCTGGGATCCACCGTAAGATCCGTAGCTGCACAATAAAAATGGGAAAGTTACACTCAAAGTAATGCGTTGGGTTTTCACAGAAAGTAAAACCATTGTCGCCACTCTCTTGTACCACGATACCCAACATATCAACTCTCATTATGTAAAAAATATCTCTGCCATAATTCATACCTTTGTTGAGCGCCAGGCTGACCGTAGCCTGAATCTGCGAACAGGAATAGTCGTGTAAACGAAGGGTGAACAGAACAGAAGCAAGTAAATCAGACGCGTACATGAGACCATTAGTAAAAATGCTAAGCTAACAATCACGACACCACGCCATTCCCTGAGCTCGCGGCTAAACGCTCAAACCCCGCGCATTTACACACACACACCGAGCTCGTCTTGTATAATTATTAACTAAAATAATTTACTTTTAAATAAAGCAACTTGGAAAACCTCACTCGCGACGGAAAAGCAGTATATCTAAACATTATTCAATGCAGCGTCGTCAGGTTAGCCGCTAATGCTAAGCGTGCTGCGCTTATCTTCTTTTATGTCCCACAAAGCTGAACAGCAAAAGACTAACAAACGATTACCGCGCTGTGGACTAAGATAAAGTATATATCTTTACCCGAGGCCATCTTTCTGAAGGAATTAAAATGAAAGACCACCTATTCCAAAATAAAGAAATTAAAAACCCGGCAGGAGCGAAACACGCACTGCAGACTTCTTATGAACTTTGACCCGAGATCGGATGGTACAGTCTATTTAGCGGGAACGCGCGGGTACATCCCTTTATTTGGCACGTGATAAATGAAAGATTACAGCGGCGATTATAAAACACCATTTATGTCGAAACGGTGAATAAAAAGCACAACGTAATTGGATATATTTTGTCAAAATGTGTTTGGATAAAGACCCCCGTCTCTTGGAAAGTGGTATCGACTTTGCGCCTTTTCTGTCACGTGATCGCCGCAGCTTCGTGATGTCACGATACGATGGCGACCGCTTTCTTTAATTTTCCCGGCCGCCGAACGTTCAATAAAATATGTTACCGTTCCTAAAGGTTAAACGCAGCGTACTGTTCTCCCCGTTCATAACTAAATAAATATACTACGACTTTTGCAGTGTGACGAAAATGAATAGCAATAATATTAAT
This sequence comes from Puntigrus tetrazona, assembly GCF_018831695.1. Taxonomy (NCBI): domain Eukaryota; kingdom Metazoa; phylum Chordata; class Actinopteri; order Cypriniformes; family Cyprinidae; genus Puntigrus; species Puntigrus tetrazona. Next base: position 7,126,535 of record NC_056713.1, read on the forward strand.
ATTAATCCGCTTCACAGATAACAAAGAAGCTTTTTGCTCGTTTGAAAATGTGGTTGTTGCCAATGAAAGACATCATACACCACGCGTTCATTCATTCATTCATTCATTCATTCATGAGCTCAAATCCAACCGTGAAAAAGACAAATATAGGGCTCGCGTGGGGGCAACAAAACTATTTTCAGTTACAATGTTATTAATCTATCATATTTATATAAAACACAACGCATAAATACATCATAATAGACCAATAAAACTTTCCTGTGAACCGTAGAACTTAATGTAAATTAATTCATGTATTTTTGCAACACTGTGCACTCATGGTTATGGTATATCAGCAGAAAGGGCGTTTAAAATGTCTTATTTAGTTATTAAATTTAAAACGGACCGGCTGCTCTGTCCCAGCAACACAGCTTATGTGCACAGTATTAGAGTACAGTCTTTTAACATATTCCGAACAATGGCAAAAGTAATCAAATAATACTGAAATATACAGTGCCCTCCTCCTCTAATATCAGAGTTTTGTCCTGTAATGCCTGAAGAGTTTGGAGAACACTCGATAAGAGATCAGACAGCATTTCTTCATTCAGAACGTCTCCAGATCTCTTCAGAATATCAGCTGCTGGTATTGTTGGTGCTTCTTCTCTTCCGTTCACCTCATTTTCTTCAGGCTTCGGGTCTGAGGACTGGGACAGCCATGGCAAAAAGCTTTGTTCTGTGTTCAGTGAGACACTTCGGTGTTGATTTTGGATTATTGTCCCATTATAAGATTTCTAACAGAGGCAGTCGGCTTTAGATTTTTGGTTTTTTGAGAGAATCCTTGATGCCGTGTGTCTAAAAGAGAGGTCCAGGACCTCCAGCAAAATGACATTAAAGATCCAAGCATATATTTAACCATGGACATTGGCTACTGTTTGTAGTAAACCCATCTTGAGTCATTTGTATTCTAGTTGTGACTGAATATGCTGGAGTTTGAGTCTGGATGAGCGAGAATTGTTCATGACCCCCCCCTCAAACAACATGCAATGATTTAGGGTCTGTTTGACTATTTATTCAACTTTTTTTGACCCCAAAACTCAAGTTCTCCAGCTTTGGTCCTTGGAGTGTCTCACCTCTTCACCAAGCATTAGGATGATATAAACACACATTTTTAATTGATGATTATTGCGCTGATGGTGGAAACGTGGTTTTCAATGCTTTAACTTTTGTCTTAGAGCAACTTTCAGTTTTCCAAAGTTCAACAGTCTCGTTCTTCACAGCAGAACTGGTTTAGAGGAGGACTCACTGCAACCTTCTCAGTTTTGGAAAAAAAAAAAAAAAATAATCGCTAGAAAGAACCTAGAATTGCGATAGCAGAATTGAAGAAATGGGGGCTTTTTGTGCCACCATGAAACTCTAATTTTGACATGATCTTAGATAGCATTTTAAAAGTCATTAAACGTAACCTTTTGAGTATGTGTGTGTGTGTGTGTGTTATCGTTGATGATTGGTAATACTGTTCTCATAACACGAGCCTCTGCAGACGACCAGTGAGCAAAAACAGGCCAAAGACAAGGGTGATGTTAAATTTTTATTCAATCATTACAAATATGCCTAAATAGCTGTATGTATTGCAAAAAAAAGGTGCATATAGAAACTATGATTACGTTAAAAAAACAACAAAAAAAACCTACTAATGTGTGTGTGTGTGTGTATATATATATATATATATATATATATATATATATATATATATATATATATATATATATATATATATATATATATATATATATATATATATATATATATATTTTTTTCCCAAATAGTAAACTCTTTTCAGCAGCAGCGCTGGTCCTCTGCTAACGCAAACAAGACCGTAAATAAGGCACTAGAGCTTCCAGAAAAGTCTCAGCATATACATAGAGATTACGAGAAATTATGACATGATGAGAAATGAATACGGTTCAACTTCAAGAAAAATGAAATCTGTGAGGGTCATCCAGTTGAAATGAGCTAACATTCACATTCAGCCATAATAATAATAATAATAATAATAGTAATAAGAAAAACACAGACATTCAGATGCTTTTTCTTCAGAGTGAAATGTCGTGATGTTTAAGACGTCTCGCACTCCTCCAGGAATCGTGTTTCTTGCATGTTTAAAACCACTTTCAGAGCTCCAGTCTCTTCGTGCTTACAAAGTACCGCTTGATCCAGCTCCGCTTGTAGGATGCTAAAAATGAGCCTATCTTTGATTATAAAGTTTCATGCATGTGTATTAGATTAGTAGGATAAGATCACGATTCTACACAGGATTTCTTGCTCTACCGCGGTGTGATATTTTAGAACGAGGTCGCGCGTGCCAGTGACGGACACATCAGGAATGTACAGAAGGGGAAGCAGGCGAGCTGGCTTAGCTCCAGACGTCCTGCGAGTAACGTCCTTTAGTCATGAGCTTCTTGATGTAGTCCACGGCCTGAGCGCGGCTCATTCCTCCCAGCTCCTCTGCGATCTCGTAGAAGGCGTTCTGGACGTCTCGGGCCATGTTACGCGCGTCCCTGCGGAGGAGAGCCACAGCCGGCGTGAGAAGGGTTAAAGAGCGGCTGCGTGTCGTGACGCTGTGAGGGGATGTGTACGCACCCGCAGATGTAGATGTGAGCGTTGTCTGTGTGAACCAGCCTCCAGACGGCCTCCTTGTTCTTCTTCAGCAGGTGCTGCACATACACCTGGAGGAAGCACTCGTCCAGTCAGGTTGGGTTTAAACTAGTCTCCTGATTTGATTCGTTAATCAAAATGATTTATATCAGACGATTTCACACCAGCGCTTTTTATCTGCAAATTACAGCTGGATGCTTAAAAGTTCTGTTTTTGAATCATTTCACGCATGAAATTATTCAAAGTGAAAGTCACAGCAAAACTATCGCGCTCCTGCACTGCTTCATTACTAAACGAATCCACAAATGAATCGAGTGAGTCAAAGATTCATTCATACAGACAGTGAGCCGATTTGTTTCTGAACTGAATGAATCAGTTGAATGAATCATTCAGTGACTCGCCCACTTGCTGGTACCTACCGTTGGTTTTATAAATGATCTCAGCCCACATTAATGTGCACTTATTTTTCAGTTAGTCTGAGAAATTAAATCACATCATCAGAAATACTACTAACAGGATTTTAGGACGTAGCCTAGCATGTGCGCTACCTTCTCTGCCTGGTCTCTGGAGAAAGCCACGTTGAGCGCCGTCAGAACCCCAGTCTTCTCAAACTCCTCCAGGTCCTCTTGGTACAGGAAGTCCTGGTTCTTGTAACGGCAGCCATAGTACAACACCGTGTCTCCAACATCCTTGCCTAGAAGTCAGAAATCAAGATATTAATGGCTTGACAGTGGGCTGAAACTGAACGCTTACCTGGTTGTGTATGAGTGGAATAGGGTGGGAGATATAGGCATCTCCTGTTGTATCTCACATAAAAAGAGTTTTATAAACGCTGCAGATTTCTCTCCTGATTCAAACCAGAACTGGAGCAAGTGTTATTATAAATTACAGACTTGTATTTCAGTTAAAAACAGCTTAGCGATGGGTTTAGTTTGATCCTTTGTCATCTCTGCTGTGGATTGATGCTTTTATCAGCCCTTTTTACTCTCATTCTGACGGCACCCATTCACTGCAGAGCATCCATTCCCCCAAATCTGATGAAATGAACTCATCTACATCTTGCATGGCCAGAAGGTTTTTCCATACCATTATATAAAATGCATAATCATACGTTTAAAATGAATCTAAAATATTGCCATCACAACAACTTCATTTCCAAAAACAAGCTCCCTAATGACCCTTTTTTGGTTTTGCCTCACTTTCCCATTTAAAAATGTATATTGCATTATTTGAAAAATTACTCATTGGTCAGCCTTTATCCTGTTATGTCTCCACTAACATTCAATCTAAAAATTTATTATTTATATGCCTTATATTATACTGGGTTTAAAGCAAAAAAAAAAAAAAAAAAAAAAAAAAGATGGCGGGGTGCAGCAAAGACTGTTTAACATTTGAAAAGACACTATTGTAAAGTTACTGCTTTCCTTATTCAAACGGATTTATTTCATGAATATATGGTTGACCTGAAGAATAAAAACTATCACACACGTTTGGAAAATTATGACTTATATCACTGCTTATCGCCAATAGAGTTGTATTGTTAAATATTTTAACTGTTTTTTTTAGCAACACAAACAAGCCTAATTAATAACTTAGTATGACTAAGGCATTAATAATTGGCTCAAATAAAATGTGAGTAGTTGCATGGTTTTATTGAACAAAACTGTTAAAATACATAACCTAATATACCTATACATAATATGAACATAAAATAAATGCGAGTACATTATGTAATATGACAAATACCAGCAGAGGGCACCCGCTTTTATTTTGAAATCATGATGTACAACAAATGGGATATAGTAAATGGATTAGAAATAGCTTGATGTTGGTTCATAAACGTTGCAGATCTAGTGAGAGCTTTCTAATCAGTTCTTCCATATAAATACACTCTACACAGAGACGCACTTCTCCGTTCATCAGGGCTGTGTCTATTGGACAGCTTACTGTGCACGACTTGTTTATATAAAAGAAAACTATTCTGATTGGCTGGCAGTGTTAGTTTGGTTGCGAGTGAAAGCTGCGCTCCTCTCATACCATTGATAGTTTATTTTTTTGGAGCGGAACAGTGTCTTTCCTACCTTGCTCTCTGAGCCAGCCGCGCTCCTGAATGAAGCCCATGAAGGGGGCGATGCCGGTGCCCGGGCCGATCATGACCACGGGGTTCATGGACTTGAAGGGCAGGCGGAACTGAGACTTCCGGATGTACATGGGCACCGTGGCCTTGTGTCCGTTGTCGGTTGGCATCTTGTTCTTCAGCCAATTAGTGGCGACTCCTTTGTTGACCCGACCCGTCTTGGTCTCGTACTCCACCACTACAGCACAGATGTGGATGCTGTTGGGATGAACCTGTCACGGGCAGAAAACACCTCAATACAGACTGAGTGGAGCAGAAAAGCCATTTATAAATTAGAGATGGGAGAGCTAACAGAAGTTATTTTAACGCTCTCTTTTTGGTGCTGAAATGATTGGTCGACCTAATAAATTATGGTGGAGTAGTCATATGATCGTATATAATCTAATGAAAGAGCCCGCAGTAACTGGTTTGATGACATATTACATATTTGAATGAATATGATGCACGCCGTTCTTGTAATAAACTGCAGTTAAGAAATGATTGCATGATGTTTGCATGAGCTTGGTACTTCAGAAAAGTCACACTTACGCAATAGGTAGCCTTAAAACAAGTAGATTTACAGCAAAAAGTTTATAGCAGCTCTCCAGCGTGGAGCTAGCCAATGATCGAATCTTTTAATTAGTGATCAACTTTGGTTATCATAACCCTAAAAGGTATTTAGGGGAGATTATACTGCGAATAAAACAGCTTATCCAAAAATCATCTCTCTTTATGATTTTCTTATAATGACTTACAAAAGGCTTCAGTTTTTTCATATCGCTAACTAGTTGCTCGGACTGTCATCTAATTGTGTGACAAATACATTTAATTGCATATATTAACTGTAATAGACTTAATAATAGATTTTCAAAAGCTGAAGTGATTATATTTATTCGTTAAAATATGCATGACTCAATATTTTAACTAATTGCAAAAAGTAAATAATCAGACTAATTAATCGATTAACTGCTGTAATAATTGGGAGATTAGTGGATTATCAATAATACTTTGTTTGCAGCCCTAGTACGGTGGAATCATCACTAAAGACAGCTATACTGTAAAAAACTGCAATTTTACAGAAAATAAAATGCTACAGTAAAAGCCTGTTAAACGGTTAACAGTGAATTCCTGTAAAATGTATAGGGAAAAACGTTCCTTGCATTGCATTTTAAAATTGATTTGAATTTTATGTTTTTTCTTTTAAATCTTCTTTATCAGGTTTGTTTATTATCAGGGTTGTTAAATTAATGTTTATTGCATATTTCAGTTTTCGGTATTTAACTGTAATTTAACTTAAAAAAAAAATTTTACAGTAGAATTACAGCAACCGCAGCTGCAGGTTTTTCACCGTAAATTTAACGCATTCGTTTTTTTTACATTGCAGAGAAATACTGTAATTAGAAAGCGCACGCATATTCCATCTTTGAAATGAAAGCAAGCGGTCTCTGACCTTGGAGGAGGACGCGATGGAGTAGTAGCGCGCCTGGAGTCGAGGCAGGAGCTCACAGAGGTGATCGATGGGCGGCCGCAGAGACGGAAGATCCTCCAGAATCGCCAAGATGTTCCTACACGAGTCCAGCACCCAGCTCTGGTACAGCGCCTGACGGAAAACACGGCGTCGGTCAACACTCAACACGACTCCAACAAGACACACACTGAAACAGGGCTAGCTTTAACCGCTAAAACCTTTAACACGACGCAATATCCACATGGAATGAAGTTGCATTGAAAGATAAAAACCTCTGTGATAATGACGCTTTGGCTTCCATTTAATCCACAAATTATGATAAACTGTCCAAGTAGATTTGCCTTTCATGCATGTATTATGAACAGGGGAATAATAATAGAAAGTGCTATAAGTGCAATAATTAGCGTTCTGTAATGCTCACACCACCCTATAATTAATCACAATTAATAAATTCATATTATTCAACTCAAAGGATTCTATGATGGCTTTTCTAATGATGTTTATACTGTACAGCGCTGCATGTTAACAGGTCACACTGAATCAATTCAACAGTTTTATGAAAATCCCTTGATATATTTGATATGTAGCATTTATCCCCTATCACACACATTAATATTACCAAGGAAAATGATCTACTCTGTACTAGTGTCACTGTATCACAACAGGGCCTGATTTCACAGACAAGGCTTAGTCTAAGCCAAGATTTGGGCCTTAGTTCAATCAAGTATATTTATAAACGTGCCTTAGAAAAAAGCATTATCAGAAAAACAAAGGCTCCGATATGTTTTAAGATCAGTTTCTATCTGTTAGACTGCTCAGGTTTACATTTTAGGCTTACGCCTCATCTGTGCAACCTGAATCACGGAGCAGTTTACTTACTTTGCCCTCAGACGAGGACGAGGCCATCTTCCTCATGTTCTCCTGATCTTTGGGGTCAGTGGCGTACTGCGCCATCTCGTAAAGCACGTTTGTGCGCGGAGGATTGGTGACGTCCAGGTAGTGCGTCAGCGCGGTGCGGTACGTGGTCGGGCAGGGGAACGGATGCTTCTTATTGGACTCCTCTGGACACAAACACACACGTATTCATTTAGAAGCGCAGCTTCAGGAATCACGCCAGCTGACGGTCATGAGCGAGTCGCCGGGGTCGTACCGTCCAGGTTGTTGAGCGAGATGACCGTGTCCAGGTCCACCTGGAGGAGCTCGCCGATGCGGCTGACTATGACGCTGTCATTGATGGGATACACGGCCACGTGGTCTCCTGATTCATACCTGCACACACAACACCGTACGGATTCAACATTACTGGTTACCCATCTCTTCAAAACTCAATACAGATACCAAAGGTCCATTTAAAATGGAAAATATTTGCAGATTTACTGCATTTTTTGGGGCTCGCTTTTTTTAGGGACCATTTTTCACCATGACATTTGCCTCAAGCTCTCAATTAGCAATGTAGTTGTCAAGTTGGGTTTCAGATTAAAGGATCTAAAATGTGTTTATGCAGAATAAGACATTGTTACATGTATTAATAAACAGCCAATATGCATGTTATTAAGCAAATAGGTCATGGTGAGAACTGGTCCTTTCAAGAAAGTGTCCCCACATTTATTATTTTTTTTTTCTTTTCATTTATTAATGCATCTTGTATTACACATTGCAACAATTTGTGTCCATTTATATCCACACTGATCCTCGTGTGTTATTAATTCTTGGCAACTGACGCGTGACGCTGTTATACATTTAAAGGGTCACTCAAACATGTTAAAGTGACAGTTCACACAAAAATGGGGAACAGAAACGGTTTGGTTAGCAGTCATTTGAAAACAAGTAAAAGGAAAAGAAATAGTTTGCACTCAACAGAAGAAAGAAACTAGGTAACATTTCATTTTAAGGTCTCTTAACTAGTTGCTTTTGGTAAGCATATATTATTATTCTATAAGACTGCCAACTATTAATAAGCAGTTTGCTGAGAGAGAAGTCATAGTTAATAGTGAATAAGTGTTCCCTTACCTGAAGTGTTACCTGAAACTTATACAGGTTTGAAACAACAGTCTTCATTTTAAGGTGAACTGTCTCTTTAAGTGTAAAAGGGATGCTAGATGGCGCTAAGGGGTCATTTTCATTTTGCAGAAGCAACACAAGGGTGCAAGAATGAGAATGATATATATATATATATAATATATATATATATATATATACACACACACACACATTACTGGATATTACTTTCAACTGTTTAACACGTTTAAGTGCAAAACAGGGTGATGCTTTATTTTATAGTAATAGCAATAAGTTAAGCATAATTGCAAGCATCAATTCTTTTTCCTATCATAACTATACAGGAACATTTAATTATTTTATATACTTATAATTAAACTGTAGCAAGGACACTACAATAAAGTGGATGGCAGTTTATTTTAAGGTGTCCTTGTTACTGCTTACATGTATTTAGTATTACGGTATAAAGTAATCACACAAATGTACACGCAAGTAACCCCAAGCCAAACACTACTCCTAAGCATACAGTAAGTACATGTAGTTTACTAATAATACTCGTTACTTAAATGTATAATTACACTGTAATAACAAGGGCACCTTAAAATACAGTGTAACCCAGTACAGTTGTAAAAATGAATATCTTTATTGTTTAGACATCAGAGGGAGTACCTGATTTTGGAGCCAGTGATGTCCAGCTCCAGGTGCATCAGGTGTCTGTCTCCGGCCTTATTGAGCTTGCGGTTCATGGTGACCGGAGCCAGGAAGGGGTTCTTCGAATCGAAGGGCCTGTGAGAGCAGACGATGAATGACAGAAGGTCAAGCAGGGTCAGAGGGAGAAAAAAAAAACCCCACCACCATACATTTATAAATACAGTTGAAAAAAAGAGACATCTAGCACATTTATCTAATAGGATGTCATTTTATGGTTTTATAATGATCATACCTACAATACAGATTGTGTCAAAGCAGCTTGACAGTGATAAACAGGAAACACATTTACTGCTTCTCTTAATTTATTATGAGTCATGTGCTTACTATCAGGTTATTATCCTGAAAACACTTCGTTTCATTTGGCAGGTGCTTTACCTTGCATTAGTAATTCAGTTTTCAGTACTTGTCAAAAGTTGATGTTCAAAAAGTGTTTTGAGCTCATCAGGGCTGCATTTATGTGAAATATTACTACTTAAAATACCCGTTCCCTAACTGAATATCTGTCCAAATTAAATTTATTTCGGTGTATTTTTACAGCATGATTTTAAATGAAACTTTTTTTTTTTTCAGGATCCTCCAATTAATATAAACAAATAACTTTTGTAATATTATACATGTCTAACCTTGAGCAATTCAATGCACGCTTTCTGAACAAAAGTATTAATTTCTATTTAAAATAAATTAAACATACCGAACATTTGACTGGTAGTATATTAGTTTCTGTATAACTGGCTTAAATAGGAACATTTTAACACTGATAATAAATGAAGGATCACGTGACACTGAAGATGAAAGAAATGAAGCTGAAAATACAGCTGCGCTTCACAGAAATAAATAGAAAACACTTTTTTTAATTGTAACAATGTTTCATAGTATTAGTGCTTACACTGTATTTTGAATTAGTCTTATTGAACATTTACTGTCTTGTGTGCAAGTAATTTAACAGCTAACTAAAGAGCACACGTTTACTTTGATGGATTAATTCAATGGCTTGTGGTTGGAAAAAATCGAATAGCACGCACTCAAAAGTGAATCATATCTCCAAAAATCTATTTCTGAGGGTAAACACTGTTCCTTAATAGACTCTATCCCAGTCTATATTAAATGCAGATAAGGTATGTTAAGCAAACAAGCATCACATGTCCGTCCAATCCGATTAAGTGCAGCTGAAGTGTTCGTGAGACAGAGGTTTGTGAAAGTGTCTTCAGAAGGAGAAGGCTGTGCTTTACTCACGGCTTCTGGTTCTCGAAGCTCTTGAGGCGACCCAGCTCTCCGGAGTAGATCTTATTCATGTTCAGATCGCCGTGTACCTTCAGCTCATACTGACGGATGCTGAGAGACACAGAGAGAGAGAGAGTGTTTTAAGAGCTTTGTGTCAGCCCGTTGGTCCGCTTTCAAGGTGTTAATGAGCAGGGTACGTTCCCCGCTCGGGTCGCGGTGACCCGCTAACAAAAGACCGAGAGACCACTGAGCATTCAGACCTGGATTCCTCTCCCGTCGCTTCGACCCCGAAGTGTTCGCACACAGCCGGCCAGAACTGTTCCCTCCACGACACGAAGTCCTCCTCGAGACTGAGAGAAACAGATCGGTACATTACTAACACACCTCCACCTCAGTCATCCTCAACAGTCCCACAGTCACACTGAAAGCTGTGCTGTCAAACCATTCATCGCATCCAAAATAAGTTTTTGTTTATATATGCGTTTGCATGGTGTGTATGTATGTATATATATATATATATATATATATATATATATATATATATATATATATATATATATATATATATATATATATATATATATAATATATATGTGTGTGTGTGTGTAATTAATAATAATAATAATTTAACCAACAGTATAAAACACATCAAGTGTATCAAGATTGTACTTAAGTGCACAATAGCTGTGTAATAGACTGGGTCTGTTATGTGTGACAGGAGCTGTCTCTTACATCTATATAATAATTACAGACTGCTCTATAACTTAGTTACTAAGGTACTAGGTAACTAAGGTACATTTTGTTTTATGCCGGTGCATTGCTTTAGGTGATTACTGTGCATTATGAGACCTTTAAATACGTCTTACCAAAAATGTTCTGTTACTGTAAATGTTTTCATTAAAAGACTGATTCATTTTTATTGACTTTATTAGACGCAAATGGTTGATTATAAAACACTGAATCCAGAGGGGGGAAAAAATGCATAGGGATATGCAAATAGCATTTCATGGGCCCCAAATTAAAATGCATCCTACAGACACATGGACTGTATTTCCTTCCCCCAAAAAAATGTAAAGAAGTGTTTAATACATTTTAGTTCGGTTTCTCCTTTGCACTTCAAAATACCAAGAAATGTCGTGTTTGGCATGAAACGTAGTGGGATCGTTTTCATTTTGGGAACTGGATGGTGCTCAGACATTTTATAATCAGACAGAAGTGTTTAAGAGCGCCACTCACTTCCCGTCATCGTCTCCCATTCCCAGGTCAAAGATCCTCTGTGCTCCCAGCTCAGCCAGTCTCTTGTCCACATACTTTCCTGTGGCATTATAGTGCTCGTAAGTCTTATTTCCCAGCGCAAACACCTGAAAAATACGTTTACGATATAGATTAATACAAACAGGTGAATATGGAATGCATTATATTTCTTATATTCACCTGTTATGAAGATCACAAGTGGTCAGCATTTAATAAATAAGTGTAAATGCAGTAAAAAAAAAAATAATAAATTTTATTGTATTAAATTATGTTGTTATTTTATCTTACATTTTTGACCAATTTGTATTCAGTTTAACTTTATGTGCTAAAATAACCAAACCTAAAACAACACACAAAATTACACTTAAATAACAGATTTTTTTTACTTGTTTTTGTTTTAACTAAAGATACAAGGTGCATTTTAATTCATTATATGTGAATTACCATTTCAGTGCTTGACAGAGCAAAGGTTGTTGCTATATGAACAATAAATGTCAGGGTTATTGGACATAAAAATGCCAGCATGTGTGTTAAGAATGATCTGAAGGTGAGCGTGTAATGCTGAAAGGCTGTTCATTTTGCGCGCACTGTTCCTTTAAATGCACTCAGTCACATCAGCGGTCAGCACTTCTGCTAAACCTGTGTGCTCACTGCTCTTTAAACCACCGGTTCTGTCGAGTCACTCAACTTTGCGCAACGCCAGTGTATTCTACGTCGAGAAAGACTTTGGCTTGTGGAAGTATGACGCATCATTCCCGAGATTCACTTCTGCTGTGTGTCATGGGTCTTGTCTGCTCAAGCGTAAGCCGGGAAAGCACCTAACCTGACAACCACTTCAATAAAAAGGCCCTGAGCGCACATTTACAAGAACGGTTCACCCAAAAAAAACAAAAAAAACAATTGGCCATCCAAGATGTAGATGAGATTGTTTCTTCATCAAATGTAGCATCAGTGTCTCATGAACGGCTGCTCTGTAGTGAATGGGTGCCGTCAGAACGAGAGCTGATAAAAACGTCACAATAAGCACTCCGGTTCATCAGTTAACATACGAAGACATAAGAAATAAATTAACCCATTTCAACTTTAAACCGGCACTTCTGGTTAAAATACAAGTCTATAATCTACAATAACGCCTCCTGCAGTAAAAAAAGAAAGCAACATTCTCATTTTTCGCTGAAAGCGATAGTTTGAAGTTAAAAAAAACTGCAGTTTTTGTCTTCTCCAGATGTTAACTGATGAACCGGGGTGCCGTGTGTTCTTGTGACGTTTTTATCTGACGGCACCCATTCACTACAGTTCTCCAAATCTGATCAAGAAACGCCCTCACCTACAACACGGATGTCCTGGGGGCGGGCACATCTTCAGGCGAGGTTATCTTTACTGTAATCACGTGACTGCTGTGACGAGGAACTCACCGTATATTTAACGCCGCTGAAGTCAGCATCTGCCTCCTGTAACCAGTCGTAGAAGTCCTGAGCGTTATCGGTCGGGTCTCCCTCTCCGTACGTGGCCATGCAGAAGATGGCTATGGAGTTCTCGATCTCGCTCAGACGGGAGAGCTCGCTCTGCAAAGACACGCGCGTGTGAGCAAACACCAACAGCAGGAGGAGGAAGAGCCGCTTTCCATCCCACCGCGTGTATTACCAAGTCGTACTCCTCTGGATCCGCCGCCATTCCCTTCATCCCGTAGCGATGAGCATCTTTTGCGAGTCTGTTGGCAAACTCTTCAGCCGTGCCCGTCTGTGAGCCGTAAAACACCACGATATTCTTGCCCTAGAGGGACATGTTAAAGTCATGAAGCAATGCAGTCAAATGACCAACCCACAAGATTCAGTCAGTTCCTTCGCATTCAACCAAAGAAACTGTGACATATTCAACACTTTGATTAAACTGTAAACACAAAACCATTTTGGCTTCCTTTAAACAAGTTTCAGCCAATTCAGTTATAATATTTCGCCTAAAACACACCTTTAATGATTGTGTTTGGTCATTTTAACATATCGGTCTCTACTGGAAAAGAGAAGGGTAAAAATGTCTCACCGTTTTCTTCATTTTGTCAATAAAACTGGTTTCTCTGGATGTTTGAGGCCTATAACACACATATTAACAGAGGTCAGGCATCAAAATGGGTTACAAAAAAAAAATCATTATAAATGATCGTGCAAACACATACTGAGAAAAAAATAAAAAGCTGAAGTTTTAAGCACTTCTCTGTAGATCAGTCCTGAACTGACACACAGCATGCGAGTACTAAACCCTTTCATGTCTTACTGCGCTTGAACGAAATTAAGGAAAAGATGCATTATTAAAAGCACCAAAAAATAAATGAAATAAATACAGAATAAGTTCATAAATAAATACACAAGTTACTCTTGCTTAAATTGTAATGCTGATAATTTAGTACCAATATCCAGAGAAACATCACGTCTGCAGATAAAAAACCAGCATTTTTAGAGAGTTCAAATCTAAATAAGACTGTTTAACAGACTCTCTCTAAAATATTTTGCTGCCATATAGGGATGGAAAACTAATAATTGTATTAATTTAATCTGTCTCTTGGTTTTCTTTTAATGCTGCTGTTAATGAGAAAAAAAAAATATGTTGTTTCACTGCACACTTTCATATGAAAAATGTGGAGAAAAAAAAAAAAAAAAAAAAAAAGAATTCGCTTAAGGTATTGTAAATTATTTATAAAAAGCATTATGCAAAAGGTAAAAAAAAAAAAAAAAAAAAAAGAAAAAAAAAAGAATAGTATCCAAATCTCACCAGCACCAGACTTTTCCCCTCAATAAACCTCAGTTTGTCATTTTAAGTATTAAGGGTGTAGGATATGCTCATGGGTTCATGTTTTTTTTATTAGCATGCATGCGTTTATTAGTGCTTATAAACAACTAGTTAATAGTCGGAAGCGGCACCTACAGCAAAATTTGCAATTGTTCAGTTTCATCTGGTAATTTGCCTCCATTTTTTATTTTTATTTTTTTTTTTTTTACATCAACTCTTTTACATACGCACACAGACAGACGTTAAAACGCAATTGTAAAAAAAAAAAAAAAAAAAAAAAAAAGAGTTCAAGAGAGTTCAGTGAATAGAAAAAGCGTGAGAGAATTTTCACTGTGTAAAAACTCTGGGCTCGCGGCCAACTGTTGCACAAGGACGTGAATAGTGTGATTTAATGAGTGAAAACTGCTGCTGAACTCAGTTTTAAATGGAAAACAAGTGTTTTAAAAAGATACTATTCTCCTTTAAACAAGACAACGATTTTAACCAACTTTCATTAACGCTGAAAGACAATCATCAGCGCTTTTCCCCTTCAAATACTACATTTAGACCTATGATAATAAAAAAAGTTTTTGGTTTTTTTTTAAATTAGGGTTTTTATTGTGTACTTGATCGAACCGTGCCTGTATAGAGACACAAACATACGAGACTTTCCATGCTAGCTTCATTTTCATTCTTTCGGAGCACATTCTGCACGTCTGCCTCGTCCGACTCACTCCGCTCAGGTCGCATGCGATGATGCGAACCATCTGAAAGATCACGTTCAGGCGCGCAAATCGTACTCATCCAGGACCAGGAGCGCTTCGGCAAACACTCACCTATCGATGGCGACCAGCCGGTCCTCGGGTAAAGAGAACACACAGCCCATGATCACACCAAACGCGTCCAAGAACGAAGACGCCAAGACAGCCCCGTCGCAGCCGAGACCATGCGTAACCAAATAACAGAAAACGGACGAGGACCTGAAGGAGAGCTCGACTGCATGTGAAGGAGTGGATTCCAGAAGCTGTTAGAGCGGGAACGGTCCATCGGGAACGCTCTGCAGACGACTATCGAGACGGGGAAGCATCGTGCCGATTCCCTACGCTCTCGAACACGTGCGCCGGCAACATCTGGACGCCACACAGCGGCGCTCCCAAGCGCGCCAAACACTCGCGTAAACAAACAGAAAACTTGAGAAAGGCCCTTCAACCTCTCGTGATCCCGGAGCGAACACGGAGCGCTCCTTCAGCGCCGGCTTCTCGAGACGGCCACAGTGAACGAGCGAGCTCCGGCCCCTCCCGCCGGAGAACAGGGTCGCCGTGGCAACCACATCTATCATAAAGGGATCCTCCTGTGACAGGCCAGGCAACGCGAGCAGCGAGACAAATTGGAAATGGTTTCCACATAAATGGGGAGGGAGAGAGAAAATAGGCTGAACATAATGGAGGGCTTGTGCTGCGCCTCAACTTTCCACCTCTGGTGAGGCTCAGGAGAAAGACTTGGCTGGCCTCGCCGAGCACAGACTCCACTGACATGAGGATTTGAAAAGATATATATACTTTCATAAACACTTTAAGTAACATAACAGAGAGAGAGAAAGCCCAACTATTCAGACAAAAGAACAACTGAGTGACTGTAACGTAACCCCCCTCTTCTCTAAAAGGAACGGTTCAGCCAAAACTTTAAGAAATCTTCATCAGGTTTGGAGAAATTGCATTAGTGTTTCGCAAATGGACGCTCTGCGGTGAATGGGTGCCGTCAGAACGAGAGTAAAAAAACTCACAATGATCCACAGCACTCCAGTCCATCAGTTTATGTCTTGAGAGAGAAGCGAAATCAATCACTAGGACATGTTTAACTATCAAAGAAAATGAATCCATAAGCCATGATAATGCTTTCTTCATTGAAAAGTGGTCTGGTCTGAGAGAAATCTGCACTATGGATTATGTTTTTTTCTGAATATTTTAGCCTGAAGTGACAGTTTCAAGTTAAAAATATCTTAAATGAATTTGCTTCAGCTTTTGTCCTCTCATGAGCTGTGGATTATCGTGATGTTTTTAATCAGCGGTTCGTTCTGACGGCACCCATTTACTGCAGAGCATCCGTTACCGAGACACTGATGAGATTTCTCCAAATCTGATCAAGAAGCAAAGTAAAGTTTTATTTGGGATGAAATAATCCGTTAAGCTGAACGGTGAGGACAGAGAACCGTTTTTCACGGTAAGATCGAGAAAATGCACTAAAAAGCATAAGGTGGGTTTAAGATGATGTATTTTTTATGGACTTCATCTTGGAATTGAATCTAAGTAGTAGTTGATAAATAAAATAAAGCTTTAAACAGCTGACCGCATTCTTCCCTTTCTTAAAGAGAATGAAAGCGCTCTTCTGTGTATTTTATACATTGAATGGTCAGCTGATCTCTACAGACAGAACCAAATTCAATTTCTGCTTTCGTCGCTAATTATAAGACAATATCTGTGAAGCAGCTGTTATGTAACATTAGGGGCTGGACTGATGAGCACGGATATCTGGAAGACAATAACAAGCCATAATCAGCTTGATTTACAGCCTCATTACACATGTATTTGTGGTGAGTTAGCGACTAAAGCACAATCACTTAACATTTAGAAAGATTCATCGTGTCAGTAAAAGTTGCTAAGGAATGATTCGATGTTTTTTTTTTTAATTAAAGGAACTTAATGTAATGGTTTCATGATTTAAAGGAGAGATCACATGCCTGCTGTATGAGCAGAACACTTCAGAGACTTTATATTCAAGAAAAGAAGAGCGTTACCAATATAGCAATAAAAAGCTCAATTCATTGAAACTGGTGACCCTCCACTGGAAATAATGCAGGGAATCTGATTATGCTACCAATCATAGACTGAATATGACGACACTGAATTTAATAAAGGTCTGTTAGTTTGCATTGACACTCTTAAGACTTAATGCTCATATCTATCTATGCATGTGATTGAATACGATGCAAAAACATGGTGTGCATATAAATCTCTGACACATGAAAAGGGAAACCTACTGTGCGTTTATAAAGTACTTCGTGTCATTAACAGCATTCACTTCTATATTACAAAACTATATACAATCACTACAATACATCATTTGAATAAGGTTTGTGAAGGAGGCAGTGTATTTTTGAGCTTGAGTTCCTTAAATAATAAAGTTTGACACAAAGAGACGCTCTTCTTATATTTTATGGCCATTTGCAGCACTGTATGTTGAAGCACAATTGTTTTTACATTTAATCAGTGAGTTAGAATAATAAAGACGTATGGGCTGTTACCAAGCAAATTAAATCAGTATCAACGAAATTCATCTTTGCAATGCAGCGGAAAAAACAGAAACGGCAGCTGAAGTGGCTTTTACATGCGCTCATACACCGGTCAGTTACAAGTGCTTGTGTCATTTCATATTAAAGCTGCAGATGTAACGGTTCGTGAGCAGGACTCACTGGAGTCACTTCTCTATTACTAATCACACCTCAGTCTGCTCATCAAAGAACAAAATGAGCAAAAGAGTCATCTATTTGTAACTCAGTGTTTGTTCAGGGCACAGGTGTATGACATTTATTATCATGGGCTTATGTGAATATTGTTGACTTTAACTGTGTTTATGTGAAGAAGCTCACAAAGGTGTTATTTGTCTAATGAATGTAAATATGATAGCTCACAATAATACTGTATTGCTAGTATAGTCGATATTTATGGTTAAATATCAGAGAAAAATCCTAGATATCAGCAGTATTGGTATCAGAGATACTTGCCTTCAGTCATAAAAAAAAAGTCATTAAATAAATGTTAAAACATACTGTCTTTGTTTCTATGTTAATTTGAAGATTGAATGTGAAATTATTGCAATATAAAAGTATATGCAAAAACTGTGAAATTGGGTGGAATAAACGTTAATTAATTGTGTGTTTTGAGGTTAAATTGAGATTAATTTAATAAATAATTTAATTTAATAAATGTTAATTTAATTAAATGCTGAAGTGAATAAATGCAGATCATTTATTCATTCATTTATACATATCTGCATTTAATCATTTCAGCATTTAATTATGCATTTCATTTATTTATTCATTCATAATTTTCAAAAGTGCCATTTTTAATTGTACAATGTGTTGTAACACAGTTATTTGTACATTTATTGAGGTTTTTCTGTACTTATTTCTACTACATTCCAGCGCCCATATGTTAATAAGGTAGGCGGTCCTAACCTCTCAACGTAGGATTGGTTAAAAGTGCTGTATGTAGGATTGACCTAGGTATTGCAGTCCTAATTCAAAATACTTTGACTCCTTTCATTTGCCAGCTTCCATGACTGAAAAGAGATCTGCTCTGTTTTCCACCAACTGGCAACCCGGGGTTCCGAAACCCGATTGGGTGAGCTGGTAGTGGGCGGGCTTAACAAACCCAAATGGAAGCTGGTATTCTGGGCCAGAAAGCCCATTTTAAAGGACAACAGATTGCTGCATTGCTTTTCAGATTAACTTTTTAGCATGTTTCTTCAATACACATTATGGTATTTTTATGCTTTAACAAAATCCTACATACAGCACCTTTAAACAGGATAGTTATCGTTATGGCTGTACTAACGTTACCGTGAACACTACTGTGGATAACTGCTGATGATTAGCGTTTAATAGCATCTGATATAGATCCACCAATGTTTTTTTTGAACGTGTAGTCGATGAATTAGTTATCAGCTAAGTGCTGGTATGTATATAGACCTTGATCCAGCTTTGTTCACTGGTCTTCAAGATGCAGCAGGCCAGCTTCACATGCGCTGGAAAAACACACGGTTTAAAAGTGTTTTTGGTCTTGTGGGTGTATTCGCGCACTATGGGTGCTGGGCGGAGCCAAATAGGATTTAAAGACGCTGTCAGAGCGGCGTCATAACACCGACCCTACATCTACCCCTTACAGAAAAGTCAGGTTAGTCAAGTTAGCAGGCTAACTAGGCTAATTGCTATCTCGAGGTACAGAAACGGTTGTTATGACTAGTTTGCCGACCTGACTGATCCTGCATTGAGATGTTAGGACCGCCTACCTTATTAACATTCGAACACAGAAATAAATAAATATAGAAGTGCATAAATAAGGGTATTATAACACAAATGGTACAAAATAGTACAATTTAAAACAACACTTTTGACAATAATTTACACATAACTGCATTTATTTCTACATTTACGTCTTCATTTATTTATTCATTCATGCATGCGTTTCTACATTTATTTGTGAATTTATTATTTTGTACTTTTTTGTCCTCCATCCCTGCATCAGTAGAGCTTGACATTTACTGGCCCCCAAACACATGCTGCCCGTGGCGTTTGACGTCGACATGTTCTGCTAAGACTTTGACGAACACACAGGTGAGGACCACGCCGCGGCTCGTTCAGCACAAGACTGAGCCTCTTATTAGGAACAGGTCTGTTCGCCTGGCAACCGGCTTGCTTCTATTCAAGCGCAGAAGTACAGCTTCTACCCACTTCAGTCAGGAAAAACAAATGACTGAATTTTTTGTTTTGTTGGGGAAAAAGTACGCTTCTCAAAGAAAGTCTACACCGGACAATCAAACGAGAGAAGAAATGTTGGGTAGCAAACGCTTAGGAAAGAGCATTACGGACAGACCTGATATACTACTTTTACAATAAACAGCAGATAATAACAGGAAGAGGGCATTGTAAGCAAAAAAAGAAAAACATGCATTTACTTTTAGACCTGCTCAATAAATATAAGAGAAGATATTACATGCATTCTGATTTTAAATCATGCAAATAGTAATATTCGGTGCTGTACATCCCTATAAATAACTTCCCGATTCTGATCATTTAAGAAGGCAGATGCGTGATTAATCATCATAAGGAGCTCGCTTCAAAATTTATACAAAACGATTCAGCTATTTTACGTGATCTTTGACATACGAAGTTCGAAGAGCAAAATTCGAAACACCGGCCATCCCACTGACCCCGAAACGCTCTTCGCAACCAGACAGAAAGTTGCACGCCGTCACGAAAAAAAGTGTTGCTAAAAAAGCTAAAAAACGTGCATGTGTGTTTAGTGTTAACCAGACAGAGAAAACCTGTGAAAAACAAGCGAGAATACCGGACCACAAATAAAGTTAAGTGTTGTTTAAGCATATCTCTATAAGCTTGATCTCTATGAGCGAGAACGGTGACAGAAGGCAGAATTGCTGATTGATCAAAAATGTAATCTGCAGTTAGCCAAAGTAACAGGAGGAGATACAGTGTGGAGATTAGGAAACATTACAAACTAATTAGGAAGTGTGAGTCACAGCTCTTCAGTCTTCAGAAACGGAGCACTCTTTGCAGCCAATACTTTATAACAGAATAAAATAAACAAAACCCCAAATAGACAGATCTGTATTTTTATTTTGTGTGTGTGTGCCTAGTAGCCTCTAGGGTGTAGAGTATATTTATTATTCATCTCACGTGCTCAAAAACAGCTTCAGCGTTGCTCAAAATCAATAAAAAGAGTCAAATAAACAATCTAGAACAGCAGCACGGAAAAGTTTGGTTGAGCTTCTTGAATTTACGCTTCCTTCAGAACGAGGGATATTCACGTCACTTGAAAGATCTTTCCTCGAGCAAGACCAGAGAACGCAACACGACATTGTAATGCATTACTTTTGGAAGTGACTTTGAGCTAATTAACAAATCTGAATATTTAAGTAGTGACACAAACTTCAATAATAACTGGGTTGGTTTTTAATGAAAGCAATCACCCTTAACACAAAAACAAATATGTTGGTTTAGTTTTTAAACAATAATTGGGGTGGTTTTGTGGACCTGGCAACCCTTGGGAATACGTTCCTGGATAAAATAAATAAATAAATCTATGATAGAGGTTTGTCGATTTGTCAGTTAGAGGTTTTGCTTTTATTATTTTCAGCCAGCCCTAACGAAGAGGCTTCTTTTCTTTTCTTGTTTTTTTTTTTTAAGGTCTCTGTCGTTTTCTGATGCTGCACAAAGACAGCATTCCTTTACTGACATCAGATTATTAAAGAAGTTAAAGTATTCAAATGATCGTTATAAAAGTTTTAAATTACAGAGTATGTTTAGGTGCTTTTAGCAACCAGAAAAGCACATTTCCAGTCTTCTTTCCTCATTTCCCCTAATCATATTTTAAGATATGGTACCGTTTATGGCACACTACGCCATATTTACGTCACAGCACTTTCATATCACTGCTCTTTGATGTAGACAGCATCCGTTGCCCTCGTTTGCAAGCAGCTGTTAAATAACTACACTATAATTCATGGCATTATCTTAATCTGATTTTCTGGTAGTCGTAAATGCGAAATGTAGCCATTCATGGAAATCATTTTTTTTTATTCGACTCAATTCTGACGCCGAAGCCGGGCCGTGTGTAATGGCAGAGAGATAAATGACGCGCTGCGGTTTATCTCACTAATAGCTCAGGAGTGACTGTGATGTCTGGCATTGAGTAAGACCTTTCCCAATGACATGACTCAAGGCTAGGCAAGCAATAAACAGTCCCTGCCATCGGCTGAATCAGCTAAGAAAACACACACCGTCTCCGGGAGGACTGAAGCTGTCAAACACCTCTACTTCTAATTATACTCTTCATTTACAAGAGATTATATTTTGGATCAAGCCTGCTTACAGTAACTTAGTTGAGGCGAGAACTAAACATAAAAGTAACATCAATATTAATTACTGGACAGAATTTAGAAATTGAACTTTTGTTTGGGATTGTTTGATATTATGATAAACAGTCAAGATCCAGTTATTTCCCATCATGCACTTTGGCATGAATGAATAATAAGGTTAATCATTTTTGCTGTTTTTGAGATGAACACGGTTTAGTGGTTGATTATAACATTCATTTAAGTAACTCGCCGTTTTGTGACTTTTTATACTCATTTATACTCAAACGTTGTGATTATTAATTAATATTATTGAGAAAGTGACAGCAATTAATTATTATAATTACAAGGGTATATTGTATGAACACTGCTTTTTCAGCATAAATTATGTGGAATAATATTAGCACGGTGTATGCTAACACTACACACACACATGCTGCATTACCATTATGAAATTATAATAAAACATGAAATCGTACACTTTCGGGGTGAAACACGGCCCAGAATTTGATTCACACCAATTTAAAACGGCTAAAAAAGCTTTCTGCCGTTCTTCCACTCGACACACCGGAGGTACTCACGTCGACTCCAGTTTTTTGAAGTCCGGGATGGGCTCAGCTTTTTTGCGGAAGATCAGCCAATAGATGAGCAGGCCAGCGATGAGCGAGAAGAGGAAGATGTCCAGGTTACTGAAGAAGGGCTCGTCCTCCTCCATCAGCTCGCGGTCGGCCTGTGAGTCTGCCATCGTTACGAGGAGCGCCGCTGCGGGACAAACACTCCACCAATCAGCAGATAGTCCTAACGTTCAATAACCCAACATAATTAGTCATTTGAAGCGCCACACACAGAGAATGTATTCTTGCTAGCGTCTACGAATAGAAGGCGAAAGAATTTTGTGTGTAAATCTGACCTTAAAATGGTTTTCGACTACCGTTTTTCATACAAAAAGCATATAGTGATATTTTTACTAATGTTAATGAGGTGTGCTATATGCATGCTTTACTTGTGGTTATCATGATCTAAATGTACGCCACTACTTTTTAAGGTCTGACATTTATTGCGATAATTAAATGTTAATGACTGTCGGGCTCGTCACAATATTAAGTATTAGTAAAATATTTTTGAAAGGGAGATGACCCTTCGTTCAACCCTTGCGCTGAAAGCGTTTACGTAATTTGGCGCCCCAGGCCAAAAATTACCAGCCTTTAACAACTGCTTGTAAATCGCTTGACATGCCCAAAAATTTTTTTTTTTTAAAAGCATTTGTGAAAAATGTCGGCAGTGTTCACTAAAAAGCAGAAGTGCATGAGTTCAGGTCAACGAGGTCTATGAATATCGGCCCCAAAGGCGAACACAGAACCCTGCGACAAATACAAGGAATAAAATTAAGCTATTTCCATAAAAAGTTGTTATAAACTGAGCGAACAATGACAGATTTAGACAAATAACATTAACCTGCCTCTTCAGTGGATAAACTCCTCTACAGGTCAAAATGACTCGAGCCAAATGTCGAAACAAACTGATCTGAGCTATGAAATTTACACCCAACTATTAGCAAATAAAACTATTGTGCCGTAGCAACTGAATGAACCAGACCTCCATCAGATGTTAGTACTACAAACTCCTGACTTTACTGCCTTGACATGACCGGCCATATCTCGCCTATTAGTCATGAAGAATACAAAAAGGGGAACCAAGCATTTCTAGTAAATCTATTAAACCACATTTCTGAATCCACTCTGTCAGCATCATATAACATGACCCAGCTCAAAATGACTATTACCTGCCATTCACAGAAAAAAAAAAAGAGTTAACGTCAAGGTTTTCTTTGCACATTTTCTACAGCTAATCACTTACTGCACTGAAGCATACGAACGACATTTAAAAGCAAAATTAAAAAAATAATTGGTGAACTATGTAATATCGTACAGACTTAGACACCCTATTTATATTAAAAAATATGAAATTCAACAGATAGCGAACAACAATGTAACTCTTTTACGTCTACACCGTTTAAAAATCACAATAACTTAGAAAACAACGTACTAAATTACAGCGCATTTTAACTGTAAAAAAGTCATTATGATTAGAAAACCAGTATGCGTTTTCTAAAACGCTGAGGAAACTCGAAAACATCAATCTGTAGAATTAACTCTCGCCTGAAACTCGTTCTTTTCGCTGTGTGAGCTCTTTTTTTGACGTATTTCAGTAAAATTGACTACACGAACCCACTGGAAATCTTCAGCGGTGCCTAAAAGCAGACATTATCATTATCGCGCATTAACTAATAGTCGTGAGGTGAGTGCTATGACGATAAAAGCTAGTTTTAAGACAAGTAAGTTTTAAAAAGTTCTTACCTGCTCACTTGAGCACTGACGAGCGTTTCAGGCGACGCGGAAACCCCTCGGTCATACCCGCTGGACCGGTCCATTCCGCCGAGGGGGGGAGGCCTGCTGTGCTTATGAAGTTATGCCTTTTCACGTGAATGAACACGGTCATATGTGTCTGTAGTGTTTGTCACTCATAATGTTAAATGTGTAGTAGCGTGTCCTGCTTTCTCGTTGGGGTTATTTAATACAGCGTAAAGCTTACATCAACTGACATACCCCCCGGTAATGCAGTGGACGCGTCTATAAGAAGGTTTTGTAATGTCGAAATGCAACGTGAAATAATCAATTTCAAAGTGCAGCGGGTTAAGGGTGAGGGTTATGCAATCATTTGAAAGGCACAATTTGTCTTCTTGACGTCCCTGAATCTGACTTTCCTCGGTCATGTAAAAAAAAAAAGTTTTCCGTGTTTTCTTAGAAATTCCCAACAAGGTGAGTATGTTAATCTTTCACCCAAACACTTTATTATATATTATATCTTGTCACCAAATTAAAAACAAACAAACACCGGACATACTTTTTATGGAAAGCAATGCATTACGTTACATTTGTGTTGCTTTTTAAAACAGGTCTTGGCTAGCTTGTTAGTTTTCAAAATGGAAAAAGCTCTATTCTAGTTCGACACCAAAAGCGAAATGAAAACCATCAGGCTTTAGGAAATGTAAATTCACGTTTGTACAATAGAGGGCATAGTTCAGGAACGCCATGCTAGACTACATAATGTATAGAAGACAGAAAAAAGACATACTCTGAGTTTGCGTTTCACTGTTTTCATTCATTTTACAACACTGGATCTGTTTCTGTGCAGGCGAGATGATGTTCACATTTAGACTAGATCTACAGAAACATCATGTTCAACCCAACGCCTCTGCACTGACTCCTGATTTCTCTCAACACGGGAGAGCTGTCAAAAAAATGGGAAACCAAGCAACCGGTGTCACTTATTTGAAAAGGAACTTTCCTGTATATTAAAAGTGATGAGCAATGTTTCGTTCCTTGACAGCAGAGCTAAAATAAAATAAAGATGTCATCTGAAAGTTGGTTGTCAGTGTGTGTGTAAATGTATGCTTTGATGTTACCTAACGAGAAATCAGTAGCCTATTATATAGTAAAGTTTGATTTGGCGGTAGATCATTAAACCGTTACGCTTCCTCAAAAGCCTATCTGACATCAGTTTCGTGCCTTCGTGTAGAAACGCTGCCCGTGAAGTCGATGCCTCATTAGGCGGCGAGACATGTCAGCAGGCCTGAGGATTTAGACGCAGCTTTCTAAAACCTGGTACACGGCAAACTCCTCAGAGTCAAATTAACTATTCACCGAACATTTGGTCCCTCTCCAAATAGAGTTAAATGAAGCAGAATTAAAGTTAATGAGCTAGTTAAATGAGTAATTAAATGATGATTGAGATGTTTGTGTGCGCGTGTTTGTGTGTTTTCACATTCAAGCTTGAAAGCTTTTGGGATGACGCAGTTAGCAGTATCGATGGTGAATGAATTAAAGTCCATGTATTGCATGAATTATTCTTCTGTATTCTGTAGATACACAGACATCAAGAAGCAGCAATCAACAATCAAAGTTCTGTATGCTGCAATGCATGCTGGGTAACACCACAGTGAAAACTCCCATCGTGCCCTGCAGTGTGAATAATTGTTGTAACCACTGTTGAGGATCATGTGGTATGTGTTCGTCCCTGAGAGCTCGAGAGGAGACGCTCCTTCATGTATTTATTTTTGGTTTTGAAGTTGAGTCTCAGCTGAACGTCAGTCAATAAACCAAAGAAAGACGGCTTAATGTTGTTTTAAATGAGTTATAAGTAAAAAGCAAAGCTCATCTGCTAACACAAGTTTTTTTTTTCATTAAGTCATCAATGCAGCAATGCTTTTTGTGAAATAATCGGTCTTTGTCAGTCAGGTTTATTATGTGACATCAGCAAGGCGCCATCTTGAAGGTATCTTTGCATTGAGCATTGAACTGAAAATACAGAGCCATGCAGTAAAGATCAGTTAAATCGTCATACTAGAGAAACAGAAGCACCAAGAAAATCTCTTTAGAAACCATAATTTATATAATTTATCACTGACGATGAACAATTAACACTAATCCATTTTAAAGTTGAGTGCCGCCGGGATCGCTGCCTCCAATCTCTTTGGATATGATTATCACGTTTACAGTATAAAAACTTTTGGTTATTTGCTTTTGCACTTGTTATGTCTTTATCTAACATTGATTTGCGCTTATAATTTGCACAACTGTATGTAATAATGTCACGTGAAACTCTCAATAAACAGCCAAACACTCGACGCGATTCAGTCTGAACGAACTGACGCTAGTCGAGGAAAGCCAGGGATGCTCTGCAGATTAAAGTTAATTCCATTGAGGCTGAGGCTGATTTTTTTTCTCTTTTGGTGATGTTGATGGTCAACAGCAGGTGTCCGTCACTAATACTCAATCACCATTTAACTCATCTCTTAATAGAATATAACTCTACTTTAGTGTTCGTTTCACTCTATTTAGGGTGAGACCAAACGCACACTGAATAGAGTTGATTTTACTGGCAGATGTTCTTCATTAATGCTCAGTCATCATTTAATTATTCACTTAATTACCTGGTTTGGAGTTAATTTTACTCTATTCAGGGATCAAATGTTCTCAGAATAGAGTTAATTTCACCGATTTCCATTAATTCACTAGTACCTAATGAATAGTATCTATTAAATAGGCACTACAGTACAGCAGGGAAAAATAAGTATTTGACACATCGGCATTTTTATCATTAAGAGGATTTCTAAGTGACACAGTTTCCACCAGATGTAGCCGTCAAGCCAAATATTGAATTCGCACAAAGACATTAGAATAGCATACAAGTTGAGTCATAATAAAGTGAATACAATGCTATGCGTGCTGTATATCTTATAAATCCTTATTTAATAAAAGTACACAATATTCCGCGTGGTCTCTTCTCCTTGATAACGGTGTGTATCTACATAATGCAGGATTTCAAAAATGTATATATGTTATGTATATTTAAAATTCACTCACAAGCTGCTGGTTATACAAAACCTAAAACATGAAAAAATACCTCAAGTGGAGCAATATTTGATATTTATATATATGTATACGTGCAACATTGCATTCAGAAGGGAATGGGGTCAGTCTTTACTGCAGATATATCCCCTACATGTACATCCTCTGCTATAACCAGCAGCTTCCCGTCTCAATCATACATGCAATTCAAAGTGAAACACAAAATGTGTTGTTGACAATAATAGTTTTGATATTCTTTTCAAGGTTTCCAATGATGGCAGTGCATCAGTTGAACTTGCAACAGAAGCCTCTCCGGCCTCCTCTCAGCTGAAGCAGTGGCACTTTTTTGAGTCTTCATTACATTTTAAAACCGTGTGTGCGGGCTCAGCGTGTTGATTTGCGCAGTGCAGCTGAAGCTGTACGCCGATGTCTGGATGCCCTGAGAAATGTCATGGAAAATGACAGTGAATTGCAGCAGCACTCACCAAAACAGTCAGCAGTCAAGCTCTAAACCTGCCACTGAAGGTCTGAGATGACACTTCAGTCAGTATCAGACAGAAACTTGCACTTGCAAGTAAAACAGCAAAACGTTGTGTTTGAGGCTCATCATTGACCACATCAATGAGAGGCTTAACTACAGCAAGTTTAAAGGTTTTGGGGACATATCCTAATGACAATGATGAATTAATAATAATCAAAATAGGATCTAAGACTTCTGAAATTTTAACTAATTATGTTTTCTTCTAAAAGAGACAAAGGCAGTTTTTAATGCTTTTCTGTATGACAGGATACTCTCCCGCCAGGCAATACGAAATACTTCTAGATTTGTTTTTCTCCACGTGCGCTCAATTTTCCGGGCTGTTCTCTTTAGGGTGCGAGTATCTCATTATACGTTCTACATTATAGTCAGATTGTTTTCTTTCATCTTTCTTAAGCGTAAAGGAGCAACTGTATCTAAAGTGCTAGAAAAAAAGAGAGTGCATAGTTTCTGTCACATCATCAAGGTTTTCTGCAGTGTTGGATGCGCTAAGGAACTGACGGTGGAAGTGATGGTTCTACCAAACTTGTAACAAGGTGCAGAGTTTAATTCCACATGACAGTATTCAATCTAGAGTATTATTTCGACAACGAGTAGGTCCTGACACGTGTAGCCTAACCTCAGTGGAGTTCTGAATGTTTAAGAAAGCAGCTTTTCCATTATCGACATGAGTTTTAAAGGTTGAGGTTTCCTGTTCTGCAAGAATAAAGCTGATGAGAAACAGAGAGAGATGATGATGATGATGGCTCAGTATCTAGTTACTGTGAGGATGGCTGTGGCTCTCAGATACACCTCGTCTTTGTGTAAGTGCATATTTCTTTCTTTCAATCAGTGAATCAAAAAAAAATGTGATATAAAGATGGTTTTAATAAACACATAATGTTTACGTTGTTTACAGCACGTTACAGAAAGTATACAAAAGGAATAATATCACTGAGACTAATCATGGGCTTGTCTATTGGTAGTAATGTCCTTAAACTGAGGTAAGTTTGTGATTTCTGTGGATGAATCGATACAAATCATTTACAAATGATTTATAGATGTAGTGCTTTAAAATGAAAGCTAATGATTCTGTTGTCTCTGGTCTGTTCCTCAGGGTCAGCGTGTACGCGATCAGCAATCAATAACTTAACAAAAATTAAACTTAAGATTAATTTGACCACTTCTGAGACAATTGTCTTTTCTCTTTCTCTTTTCCTTCATACTAGTTGTGTGTTATTAATCTGTTAGTTAGCTTCTCTCCCCACCCAGAGATTAATCATGGACTTGTGATGTTGATTATCAGTATGTATATACAGTATGTCTGTTTTGCATGTCTGCCACATGCAAGTGTATTTTAATAAACCTTTGTATTTATTTTCTGTTCTCCTACACTGTAGAAGTGCAGTTGTGATACTGTACAGTTCTAGTTTTGTTGCTGTAACGTAGTACAAGAGGATGTTATTTCAGCTTAAATCCACTTTATCTACTTTTCAGAAATTCTCTGAGATCCACCAAGTGAACAATAAATACATAATAAAATGTATACAGGCTCAAAAAAAAGGCTTGTTGGGACGAATATCTTCATATTACATTGATTTAACTAAAAAACTCACGAATTGGATCATTTTTCTGATCAGTAAAAAAAATAAAAAATAAAAGTTTGCTTTTCATTTATTACTAAAAAAAGCTTTCTTTAAGGATTTCTACACCCCAGCAGAAACTACTAGCTTAACTACTAACGTCGAGAACGTTTTACACAAATTACAAGCATACAGTAGATCAGCAGCCTGCAACATAAAAATGATAGGCTGAAGACAGTAGTATTCAGGTGCAGGAATGTAATAATTGAGTGTAAAACAACAAAACGTTTCCCTCCAGATGAATCTTTGATTAGCGGACCAGACAGAATGCAGTATTTCTAGGCGTCTCTTTAAGACTAAAAGCACAGACCTAACACTGACACACATTTGGTTTCCATCTTAGTCAGCTGTATACGTTAACTTAAGACTCGGACAGTACCTCTTGTGTTTGTATGAGTCGCAGCGCTGTTGTAATCCTGATGAAATGTGATTTTACAAATTCTAGAGATACGGCTTTCGGATCACAGTATTCTTGGTAGCATAAACTAACAAAATAACCATCTTAAACCAGAACAAACCAGCAAAGGACCATCTTAAACCAGAACAAACCAGCAAAGGGTCATCTTAAACCAGAACAAACCAGCAAAGGGCCATCTTAAACCAGAACAAACCAGCAAAGGGTCATCTTAAACCAGAACAAACCAGCAAAGGGCCATCTTAAACCAGAACAAACCAGCAAAGGGCCATCTTAAACCAGCAAAGGACCATCTTAAACCAGAACAAACCAGCAAAGGGCCATCTTAAACCAGCAAAGGACCATCTTAAACCAGAACAAACCAGCAAAGGGCCATCTTAAACCAGAACAAACCAGCAAAGGTCCATCTTAAACTAGCAGCCCAACTTCAAAACACACAGGCCGGCTTTCAGTAGAGACTGCACTCTGGTACTAAACATCTCTGTGTTCAATGGAAATATATTACATTACATTCCACCCTTTATTTAACGTCGTATTTGTTTCATTGAATTTTGATCATTCATATTCTCTTATGTAATGCATGCTCACGGGAGCTTCGACAAAAAATAATCGACAGACAGAGAGACACGAATAGCTATATATTCAATTTTATTCTCACACTTACTTTACACTATTACACATTTGGCGTGTCGAATAAAATCGCTTATAATGGCGTTTGTTTTCTCGCTCCAGTCCTCCGGGCGGCGCTGTGGCGGGGAGCCGCGTCTGTGCTCGAGCGAGACCCGGGAAGAAGCGAAGAAGAGGACCGCTCCGCGAGCCCGAAGACCGTCGAACATGTCGATATTCACGCCGACTAACCAGATCAGGTTAACTAATGTCGCCGTCGTCAGGATGAAGAAAGGAGGGAAGAGGTTTGAAATAGCGTGCTACAAGAACAAAGTGATGAGCTGGAGATCCGGAGCGTGAGTGTCATCATGGCGCGCTCATAACAGCTATCATAACAGTTCTGTATATCACAGATATAACTTCCTGAGGGATGTGTATGGTGTGCTTTCGGTTGTTTATGTTGACACTGGTGTTAAAAATGTGTGATATGTACGTTTGCCGAGGGTGAAAGCTAGCTGAGGTTCCTGTCAGTGGTCAAATTACAAGTTCATCCATTGTTTATGATATAATTATTGCGTTTATAATGAGCACGCAAAGCTCAGACTGTAGCACTTCCCTCTAAAAATGAAAATTTGCTCTCCTCAGACCATCAGAGATTTACATGAGTTTGTTTCTTCATCAGATTTGGAGAAATGTTGCATGGCGTCAGTGCAGCGAATGGGTGCCGTCAGATTGAGGGTCCTAACAGATGATAAAAACATCGCAATAATCCGCAGCACTCCAGTCGGTCGACATCTGGAGAAGAGTGTGTTTTTTTTTAAAGTAACTTTTTGACGGCACCCATTCACTTTAGAGGCGGCATTTCTACATTTCTCCAAACCTGAGTGAGAAACAAACTCATCCACATCTCAGATGGCCCGAGGGTGACCACATACTCAGCAGAAAGTGCTGTTCACAAATCAACGAGACTTGCCTTTTGTTGTTGCTGCTACAGGGAGAAGGATCTCGACGAAGTCCTGCAAACAAACACCGTGTTTGTCAACGTGTCCAAGGGTCAAGTGGCGAAAAAAGAAGACCTGTCCAACGCTTTCGGCACAGACGATCTGACAGAAATATGCAAGCAGGTGAACTTGTGTTGCATACAGCTGCTTTATGATTTGATGAGGCCTGACCGATAAGAAGGATTAATAATATAAGAATGCACACTTCGGCTTATCATGCATCGCTTGTGTATTGTTAGATATATGCACATGTATTTAAATATATTTATGCAATTTTGGCTCATTTTGGTCTCGTCTCAGGTTTTAGCTAAAGGAGAGCTGCAGGTGTCGGACAAGGAGCGGCAGAGTCAGCTGGAGCAGATGTTTCGCGACATCGCCACCATCGTGGCGGAGAAGTGCGTGAACCCCGAGACCAAACGGCCCTACACCGTGAGCCTGATCGAGAGAGCCATGAAGGACGTGCACTTCTCCGTCAAGGCCAACAAAAGCACGAAGCAGCAGGTGAGCAGAGGCCGGCTCGGAGGAGGGTCCGGCCAGCTCTCCGCGGGCTAACGCTAGCGTCCGTCTCCGCAGGCTCTGGAGGTCATCAAGCAGCTGAAGGAGTCCATCCAGATCCAGAGAGCTCACATGCGGCTGCGCTTCGTCCTGCCGGCCAGAGATGGGAAGAGACTGAAGGAGAAGCTCAGGCCGTTGATGAAGGCCGTAGAGAACGAGGACTTCGACGAGCAGCTGGAGATGGTCAGATTAATCCCTTTTTTTTTTTTTTTTTTTTTTTTTTTACATGCCGCTTAATTTAATGCAGTGCTTCATAGTGGCTTATATGTTTCAAATACGGGTAAAAGATGTACAAATAGGTGTACTTTTAAGGATGTTTTTGAAGGATAAAATGTTGCATTCTCATTCAGTGTAACACAATATTTACATTAACATGCTTATTCTGACTTATACATGGCAACGTGTATAAAAGAATACTTTTGATCGTTTTAAACGAGTAAAAAAAAAAAAGACGAAACCTACGATAGTGGCAGATTTTAAAAAGTTAAAATTAGAGCTAATTAGAGTTTGGGGTGAAGGTAATTAGTCTTTTAGCATATTTTAACATATTACTCAACAATATTTGAGTCATTTTTAGAAGGCCTTTGTGACATTTTAAATCAATTAAATGTTTTCATCTCTTTTAATTAAAAAAAACCCCAAATCGCTGACCCCAGAATCACCATTTTGAATCATAGTGCATATTAACGACTCTCTTAATTCATCAAAGAATCCTGAGAGAGAGAAAAAATCTGTCCACGATATTCAGTATATTAGAATGTAGGATCATGAAGAGTGCTGAAGAAATAAATGACACTTTAACAGAACGTCACTTAGACAACATCCCTTTTAAATTGTAATAATATTTCGCAATATTAGTGTTTCTGTTATTATTGGTTAAATCAATGCAGGATTGGGTGAGCATGACTAAAAGCATAAAACTAAAGCACACACACACACACACACACACACACACAGAGTAACAGTGTTGTTTGCGTCACAGGTGTGTTTGATAGATCCCGGATGTTTCCGAGAGATAGATGAGCTGATCCGCTGCGAGACTAAAGGGAAGGGAACGCTGGAGGTGCTCAGTCTCAAAGACGTGGAGGAAGGAGACGAGAAACTAGAGTGACGTCTTCAAACTCGTTTTAAAGCATGGCCTACATATTATACTCACTTGAACGGGCTTCAATGACCATACTAAATATGATTAAAAATATATATATTTATGCTCAGTTGCAGTAATTTATTTTCTGTGAAAATGAAATTAACTTTGTTCAAAAATAATAAAATAAATTCTGTAAGAGTGCACTGTTTGCCACAATTAAACATTTGTTCTTTAAATAGCTTGTAATTATTATATCTCTGTTTTATCTTTTTTTTTTTTTTTTTTTTTTTTGCATTAATAACTGACGCAAACAATCATATATCATCTTTTAATATATAAAAAGAAGCATTTTAAATTTTAATTATTCTTATTTACAATTTACAACAGTACACGTAGTAACAGTAAAACACTGGCAGTCCTAAAAAAACTGTATAAAAGAGCCTGTCTGTGTTTGTGTTAGGAGCTTTACATTCACTCTGGAGCTAGAGACGTGTTCGGCGCCGTTTCCTCAAGCACACGTACGGCAGAAAACACTGCAGCCCTACAAAATATCTGCTTAGTCAAACACGAGTCGGGTTAATCAAGGTCACTGCTTCTAAAGAGAACAGGCTTTAGAAAAAGGCATATTTTGTGTGCGTGTGTGTGTGTGTGTGTGTGTGTGTGTGTGCGTGTGTGTGTGTGTGTGTGTGTGTGTGTGTGTGTGTGTGTGTGTGTGTGTGTGTGTGCGTGTGTGTGTGTGTGTGTGTGTGTGTGTGTGTGTGTGTGTGTGTGTGTGTGTGTGTGTGTGCGTGTGTGTGTGTGTGTGTGTGCGTGTGTGTGTGTGTGTGTGTGCTGTTAGACAGGCAAAGATACGGCATTCTGCTTCATCCACAACACTACATTTCTTTTCCTTTTTGTCTATTTCTATTGTTTCATCGAGCGAGTCCAGGTTCTTTAGAGGCTCCGCCCAGAAAGCCTCGAGTCGTGAGCGGTCTCTCAGACTCAGATGGCACTGTGTCGCTCCGTCCCGGGCTGTCTCACGTAAGGGATCTTTAAAAATAGACACAAAACACGAGCCGTTAACACAATGATCCTGGAGCGCTACAGCAGTCATAAGCAGCACGGGTCTGTGTTTAATGATTAAAAAATATAGTTTTTATTGTGCATTTCAATTCATATCAGTCCAGCTGCAGTTGGGCACAAAAAAACAAAGCATGATTTTATTTTATTTTTTGCAAAAAACTACATAGTTACAATACTTTTTTTTTCACTTATGAGACTAATCTTTAGGATATTAAGTAAATATCTTGTTCCAAAAATATCTCAAAACCTCATTTTTGATTGGTAATATGCATTACTAAGGACTTAATTTGGACAACGTTGAAGGTGTTCATCTCAATGTTTTTCTTTGCACCCTCAGCTTCTTTATTCAGCTTTCAGATGTTGTATGAAATATCCTCACGATTGATTTTTTTTTTGTGGTCCAGGGTCACATTTAACATGCGTTTAAATGCATGCATTAAATACATGCATGTGTAACTTTCCTTATAAGCAAACAAACTAAAAATATTCTAGCTTTATGCATTTTAATATAGACGTGGGGTGAATACGGGTAAGTTTAATAAAGAAAAGACTATGTTTGGATCTGATCTGATGGTCAGAAAGCCTCACACTTCCTGGGTCGACATTAGATTCAGTTTTGATTGGTTTGTTGAGCGCTCCCTGCCGTACTGACCTGCTCGTTCATGATGGCCGACAGCTCGCTCAGCATGTCTTTATAGTGAGCTTTCATCTCCTCCTGATACTCCAGCTGATCTTCTTTTATGAGACGCTCGTTCACCTTCAAGGCCTGACCACACGCGTCTGCAAACTGCCTGCGGGACCAGCACAAGACAACCGTCCAAACACCTTCAGCATGACTTTATTCAAGCGTTCTCATGGATGTCTGGCTTTAAAACTCAACCAAAACAATCCAAACGTTTGCGGTC
Organism: Puntigrus tetrazona; assembly: GCF_018831695.1. NCBI lineage: Eukaryota > Metazoa > Chordata > Actinopteri > Cypriniformes > Cyprinidae > Puntigrus > Puntigrus tetrazona. The sequence goes on from NC_056713.1 coordinate 7,161,552, forward strand.
AGCACACACGGGTCGATCTAAGATACTTCGATGCAAAATGTAGAAGAAACTGAACTGAAGCTGGATGTAGGCAAATGCTAATTCGACCATATCGATCTGCTTTCCGTTCAGTTGATTTATTTTGGACTTCTGTTTCATGAGAATGAAGGAAATTGTGAAGCCAGTTATCACAGCGGCTTTGAAATAAACACATATTTTGCAGAAGGAAGTACCTGAAGATCTCCTTCAGGAGTTTGACTTGGTTGTCTGGGTATTTCTTGGCGTTCTTCTCCTCGAGGAAAGCTCGGGCGTAAGCCATAGGCCCAGCGTTTACCTGAAACAACATGAATTCATGAAAACACATCCTGTCTTAGACAAGCTTCTACAATATTTCATGTTTGTGGTAAAACTGCACATTTAAAATCTCCAGGTTAACTGTAACTGATTACGTTTGAATATTATTAATTACTTCTAAATTTAAATTTCTGCATTTCTTCTTAAATTTTTAATCATGTAAAGCTACTTTGTACAGATAATAATTGAATGCAAATAATAAAAACACCTATTTTTAATTTTAAGATCATTCTGAGGTTAAATGCACACTAGCAAAAAATAAAGCATATATGTAAAACCCAAACAGGAAATAAAACCGTTATGTCCTAAACTCCTGAGTTTGGCGTGTCACATTTTAGAAAGGAACAGGGAATAGGAAACACTTTAACTATTGACTATGACTTTTCAGATTCCTAATTTGCTGCTTATTAATAATTGGTGAGGTAGTTGTTGAATTTATGTATTGGGTAGGATTGTAGAATAAGGCATTAATATGTGCTTAATTACTATTTATAAATGGCTAATATTCTAATAATATGCATGCTCAACTAGTTAGAGATTCTAAAATAAAGCGTTACCGAATATTCAGATGTAACCCCCATTGTAATTATTAACAAATTAATACGTAACTAATGAATTACATTAATTGGTCACACTTTATATTAGGTGACCTTCACCACTATGTACTTATTATGGCCATATTGTGTTGAAAAACACTTCTGCTACGGGTAAAGGTTAGGGACAGGTTTGGTTTGAAGATGTAAAGGAACGCAGAAATTAATCACAGATGTAATTATAATAGATGAGCATGTACACATAAAGTGCATTGTATTAAATGATTGCCTTCAAACTGGCTGTTGTTAAACTTCTCATTAAAAAACACCAAAAACATAGTTAATCACAGACCGATCTCCAATCTACTTTTTCTGTCAAGGATACTAGACGAGGTAATACTACTAATATTAGCTAATATTCCTCATCTTGGTGCCCGGATCAGATTATCGCCAATTCGATTACACAGACCGTCTCTGCATTTGATAAAAAATGAAGCGTTTAATCTTGTCATTATACATTACTATCACTCTCTTCTCTTATTTGAGACTGTCTGTATTGTTAAAAGCACTAACCCAGTTAACCCAGATTAGGGTTATATTTGCGCGCGTCTCACCTTGACGCTGACGCTGCCCTGTAGTTTGAGCTGCAGCCGGATCATGTCCACCTCCTCCATGCTGCAGAGCTGATTGAGCTCGGACACCTTCCGGCTCATCTCATCGATGGCCACCTCGATGGGGTTCATCTCGGTGCTCTGCTGCTCCACCACCTCGATGCGCTTCTTCAGGAAGGGGAAGCTGGAGCTCGCTGCGGACGAACACAGACACACACACACATCCATCGGTCGCTGCACGCTTTGGGGTCAGAAATGCAAAACGGGCATTATTGGGTGCTTGGGACGGTGTCTTCGGGATATTCCTGCACGGATTAGAAGCAGGCGGTCCGTGGGATGGATTTTTACAGAAGGGTGCAAGTTAAGGGTTTGTCAGCAACAGCTTACACAGCCAGACCCAGGAAGAAGATCGATGCTCTGAAGCGTGTGAGAACAATCTAAGCTTGAAAGACAGGGCTGTGTAATTCAGGCGGAAGCTAGGAATGCCTGTTTCTCCCACAAGACCAAAAAATATCTCTCACGTTTTGTGCATTTATATCACAGTTCTGGCTTCTGTTGTTTGCGAATCTTGCTTTTTTTGGTTAGAACAGCAAGATGCAAAGTCAGAACTTTTCCTTGCATTTTTAAGTTTACATCTCACTATTCTGACTTTGTATCTTGCACATCCGACTTTCTCTTTAATTTGACAAGTCCGACTCTCTTTTTTTGTTATTGCGAGCTCGTCTCACACTTTAGATTCTTTTTTCTCAGAATTGCATGGAGAGACAGAATTCTGGCACATAAAGTCAGAATTTCAAGATTTAAACTTGCATTTCTGACTTTTTTTTAGTTTAAATCTCAGAGATCCAACTCAGAATACTATATCTCACAAATCTGAGTTTATATCTTTATACATCGTAACTTTACAATCTTTTTTCTTGCTATCGCACGCTTCTCATACACAGTTTTGAAATTTGGACGGCGGGAAAAAATAAAGAATTTTGGCATGCAGCGTAAAGTCAGAACAGCAATATATAAACTTTATATAATTTCCTATTATCGAAGATTTTCCAGATATAAACTCCTCATAATTCCAAGTTTATATCTACTCTAACCTTTTTCTCAGATTTTTTACTTCCAGCACAGGATAAAATGATACAGGTAACAGGTAGTTCATATTTTATATCTCAAAATTTTAGTTTATATCTCCCACAATTCTTACTTTTTCTTCAGAATTAATTATTTTTTTATTGTGAGATAAAAAACTAGTTTTGATAAGATAAATAGATCTAGAAAGGCGTCTGATTTAAAGTTGTTCAGAAATGTCTCACTGGTCAGGATGGTTTTTCTTTTGCACTGCTCCTCCACGTCTCCATGTTTTTTCCCAGAAAGCGTGAAGGGCGTCTCGAAGACGAAGCGATTGACGTTGTGATGGCGCTCAAAGTCGGTCTTCTTCTCCAGCTGTTCCTTCTCATTAAAATAAGGCACTACGTAGGTCACCTGGATGTAGGCAAATCTGGGGTCCAGGTCTTTAGGATTGACCTTTAAAAAACACACAGTCTTCCCAGTTACTTTAAAAGATTCAGAATAAGAGATGAAGAGGCACTGAAGAGCCAGCGGGACAAACCTTGTTGGAGTCTTGGATCATCTTGACGTTGTCTGCTCCGAACTTGTCCGAGTAGAGCTTGAGGAGTCTTTGAGAAATCTCTGAGAGTCCTGTGAGCTTCGGCTCTTTATAGATAAACTCCTTACTCTCCTCTTCCTCAAAGAAGCCCTGGTGAACACAACGCTGAACATCAACCACAGATCGCCAGATTATAGAGTATCCACCTTGTTTTGAACGGAAGTAAGCTATTTTTCGATGAACGTGCGACAGAGTGGCCACATTTCTAGGATCTCTATTTTATACTTTTTACACTGGTATGAATAATAAATAAATAAATACCTGTAAATGTTATGTTCAGGTTTATAGACACAATGTGCCGTATTTCTCTAATCGCTGCATCTATGATAATGGTGTTTAGTTCCTGAACGAATCAGTCAAAGATTCATCCATCCATAAATTCTAAACTGCATGCTAGTACACTACTCTTACTGCTTCAGCGTGTCTTTATACGGTGAAAATAGTAAGAGTAGCATCTAGTACACACTTCTGAAATCAGCCAATCACTTCATTCCTGAATGAATCAGCTGTTTTGAAAAAACTGGTTGAATGAGTCACTCTTAAGGCAGTGATTTGTTGCCACCTACTGGTGGTTTTTAGTTTCATATTTAGTATACATATCATTTCACATTCTTTATATTTCATACGAATCTCCTAACATTATTTATGCAGTTGTATCTGTAGTGTAAATGTATTCATGTCATCTCTGGGCTGCATTAAACGGTGTGTGTAAATACATGTAAATATATGTACTTATGTGCCAAACATAGATTATATTGACTGGTGCATACCGTCTTATTATTCTAATTCTAATTATTTAATACATATATGGATTTACATGACAAGTTTTGCATGAATTTAATAAAATGAGAAATTAGCATCAATTTAAAGTGAAAAATATTTATGTAAAATTATGTATTTTTAAATACAACCTAATGTTTTATATATATATATATATATATATATATATATATATATATATATATATATATATATATATATATATATCTATCAATACAGGACTACAGTACAGTAAATGGTAAAACTTGGCAACAAAAATGGCTACAAACCAGTGTGTTTATGATTATAATATCAAATCAAAATCAATATCAAATAGTATAACAGCATATTTAATAGCCGCTCCTGCTCTTATGTTAGAAATAAGGTGGATATAACATCTTTTGCTGAAGCCTGGTTGTTAACACAACAGTAAACGCAATGAACTCTGAGCTTCTGTGATGAAGGTTAACGTCACATTTAGATGACTCTGTCTGAAAGTCAACTTCACTGACCTGAAATCACTCACGATGTACACACACACACACACACACACACTCACAGTATAAACGCACAGGATTAGATCACGTCCAGGAGAAATATTACATCAGACCATGTGTGCCTCACACATATTATTAGCGTGTAGGGAGAGATTAAGAGAGTTAAGAGTGAGAGCAGAACAACTTAAACTAAACTTACCACTGCCTGATAGATACACAACACACAGGAGAGAACAGAAGAGCGTTTAAACACACCAAGAGATCAGAAATATCATTCTGCTTCCTTCTCACTGAGTTCCTGCATGCTTGATATTCCGCACAAGTTGTATTTATTTGCTTACTGAGACTACTTCAAGTAGATCAAAAGAGACCCAACCATTCAAATTGTGTTCAAACAAGAGGCCTTTTTTACTAAATTATGGCAGTTTCTGGTGTAAAAATCCTACATTTATAACTAGCTTAGCCAACATTATAAAAATTCCATTAAATACATCAAATAAAATGGGTAAAAGTAACAAATACAAAATGTTATGATTAAGATTAAAACTAAATTATGATGTGGATCTACACTAATTAACATTTTGACATTTTTAAGTTTTAAGTTTGTTTTTGTCAAAACAAATAACAATAATAATTCATAACAATAATTAAATTAATAATATTTAATCTAGTGCTGTCAAATGATTACTTAATTGAATTCCTTTAATCACATCCAAAATGTACGTTTTTGTTTAAAATATATGTTTTTGCACTGTGTATATTAATTATTCATATATAAATACACACAAATACATGCATACATTAAGAAAAATAAGTTATGCTTATATTTTAAATATATTTATATATAATATAAATTATGTGGCTATATGCATGTAAATATTTTCAAAACAGTACACACACATATAATGCAAACAACAACTTTTATTTTGGATGCAATTAATCAAAAATTAATTAATAAAAATGCACTTATATTTTAATTAATAGAATATATTATAATCTATATATAATATATACATGCATGTATATTATATATACATAATTAACATACACAGTGCATGCACATATATACATATATATATATATATATATATATATATATATATATATAATGTAAAAAAAAATATTGAATCTGATAATCAAGTTTAATTTAAGAGCTCAAAACGTTTTTTAATCAAATTTATTTAAAATCTGAGACAAATATTTAGCGATAAGTTTAGAGATTAGAGTTTAGAGATTTTTTTTTAAGTGTAGCTATGAACTTAAATAATATAATAACATAAATAATAAATCTGCTAATGTCAACACGTGATAGCTGAGCTTTTCTTAGCAGAGACCTCTGAAGGACTGCAGAAATATCACAGCACTTTTCATGAAGCCCGTCTTTGAAAAGAGCGTCTCACCTGTCCGTAGAAAGCCACGCGATAGTAACGTCCGAACAGGCGTTTCTCAGAGTGCACCACCTCCGTCACCTTCAGGTACGAGCGGTGAATGTCGTAGTACAGCTCTGACAGCCGCTGCAGGACACACACACACACACACACACACAGCTCAAGAACACGTCCCTTCTGTTTTCTGACCGCTCCAGCGCTAATCAAAGTACCTTGAAGTCCCGCCTCTTCTCAAAGACGGCTATGACGGGTTTGTTGATCTCAGCGATGAGCTCGTATCTCTCAGACTTCCAGAGGTAATCCACACACATCTCCAGCTGCTCCACCAGCGTGTCCTACAGCGCAGAGAGTGACTGTGAGAGACAGAGACGCACATCGCACGCCTTCTCTCCTCGCAGAGGCCTACCTCAGTGTACGGAGTGTCCTGGGTGCCGGCGTCCTCCTTCATCGCTCCCTCTTCCTTCACATTAGGAGAGATGTTCATGAAGGCGGCCCAGCCCATGCTGAAGGAACCTGCGGGTTCAAACACAGAGACTCATTCATCCATCCCCCCGGCCGTCTCTTTATATCCACTCATCCGTTTTCACATCTAAACATATCCATCCATCCACCCATCTATCAGATCAGACATTATAACGTGATTCTGAATGATCAAGTGTGAACAGACACTGAATTGTGATAACGTGAGAGTATGTGTCACATTACAGGTACATTCGTGTCTTTAAGCAGTCTTTGCTGGAATGGTGAAAACATCAGGTGAGCAGGAAACAGGAAGTGCTCGTGGACACATTCAGGTCTGACATGCACGGGGTGACAGATACCTTCCACGAGCCAAAATTCAGGCCTCTTTTTTTTTTATTTTACAAAAACACATTAAAACACACATTTAAAAAACACATCTGATTAAAACATTACCTTTCTGAGAAAAACAAGGCAATTCCCAGAGTTAGATTAATCGAAGAAAAAAAAAAAAAGCGTATGAATACTATTTGGCAATATTTGAATTCATACAGGAAAGCTGTACAATTCTTAACAAAAACAAAAACAAATTCTCATCTTCAGGTCATCCGAGATGTAGATGAGTTTGATTTTTCATCAGATCTGGAGAAACGCAAACGGATGCTCTGCAGTGAATGGGTGCCGTCAGAATAAGAGTCCAAATATTCCCCAACAGAGAATCCATAATCCACTTTAACACTTCCTCCAGATGGATCTTCATCTTCTCCATGTGTTACCTGACCGGAGTGCTGAGGATTATTCTGACGGCACCCATTCACTGCAGAGCATCCACCGAGGAGACACTGATGCAGACACGCATAGCTACACATCTGATTAAACTCATCCAAATCTCGGATGTTCTGAGGGGTTTTTATTGAGCTATTTTTTAGCTCATTTTCATTTTGCGGGAACTAATCCTTTAAAGGAATGTTTGCTTAGTTTTCGAGTTAAAAAAGTGTACGTGCACTTTTATATTTATACCTATATCCTGCACTTGCTGCTCATTGCACTCCTGGTTAGACCTAAACTGCATTTCGTTACCTTGTACTTGTACATGTGTGATGACAATAACGTTGAATCTAATCTAATCTAATTATGAAACAAAATAACAGTACTTCTGATCTCAAAGATAAGACAGAATTAGCATTTTTACATGAACACAGTATTGTAACTAAAATCTACCAGCTAAACATTCATTGAATCTATTCAATGCATCATTTCACTTTTGGTTCGCTGACTGTGGCGCTGTTTTTTAAAAGCTCCTGCGATGATACCTCAGGTTTAGTTTAGACAGAAAGACAGACTGAAGAAAGCTGCAGGACGGGGCAGGCGGAGGTGCACTCACTTTCTCCATCTTGGGGAGTTAGTAAGGGGCTAGAGTTAATTACACAGGCTCCCTCTTTGCTCACACTTGAGATCCGACCCTTCTCAGACTTCCAGTAACCTGTGATTGCAGAGTGGCATCAGGTTTAACACACACTTACTCACAACCTAGGGCTGAGCAGTACGACACGCTGGAGATCTTATTATAGGCGACCCTGGAGAACAAAACCTCCATTTTCCGAAACGTAGACTTATATATCACGCATTTACAGCTTTGTTTGGTTTGTTACGAGAGGAGAATATTTATATTTAATATCTGAGGGCTCAAAAAAATGCATTTAAAGGGATCGTTTTGACCCAAACAATGCATCTTTGGTTATTTGGTTATACACCTTGCTGCTTATGACTGCTTTCGTGCTCCAGAGTCGCATACTGATAATGTGATTAAGTAGCATTTATAAAATTTCAATTAAATGTTCATTAAAAATAACTATATTATGATGTGCACCGTTAACATTACACGTCGTATGTGTTTTGTTCATACTGCTCACCCCTATTTCATACTTATTTTACAAAGGCAAGTGCTTCAGCCATGCATCTGCTGAGAACTCATGCATCTACAGCGGCTAGAGCGCGTCTGAGGACAAGGCCACAAAAACTCACAGTATAAGGAATAAAGCAAGCGGCAGGAAGGAGCTAGGAGCGTTTTTCAGCACTGAAAAAAAACAACAGCAACTGAGCGGCAATGGTCAAACAGCACGTCGAGCGAAAGCTCAATAGGAAGGCTATTTACGAGATGCTTGAAAAGAAAAAAACACAACTATTGCATTGAGCAGGCATTGCTGAAACGGGGACGGGCACAGATAGACGCTCACCTCTCCTCCTCAGAGACTCTGCTATAAGAGCTGAGATGTGGATGTAGCACATGGCCGCCTGAAGTAGACAAGAAAAAGAGATGAGATACGAAAAGCACTAGTCATTTTCAGAAAAATTCGAAATTTTTGTAGTCTACTTACTGTACATAACTTTGTAACTACATGTCAACTAATTCTAATTGGTTCACATCGCCACGTCTGTAACTCTCACTGTAGACTGCTAGGGCAGCTTTAGGGTTAGTAGAATAAGTTGACATACACTTGAAGATTTCTGATATTTAGTATGTAGTATGTTGCAGACCCATCAAAATATAAAGCACACAGTCTACTAATACTCCAGTGACTGCTAACTGACATGTATCTGAAGAGTTACTCACTGTTAGTAAAATGTCTAAAGTGGACGACTGAAATAAAGTGCTGCCTAAAAGGGATATTCTTCAAAGTGCCTCTGCATCACACTCTGCAGTGAATGGGTGCCGTCAGCTGATAAAAACATCACAGTAATCCACAGTACCCCGGTTCGTTAGTTACTGTCTTGAGCAGACACAAGCTGTGTGTTCATAAGAAACGAATCAAGATGTTTTTAATTAAAAGCTGAGCCCACAATCCATAATAACGCTTCTTCCAGTCCATCTCATGTTGTCTCTCACATAAAACGTCCTAGTGATGGACTGAACTGATGGACCGGAGTGCTGTGGGTTACTGTGATGTTTTTATCATTCTGACGGCACCCATTGAATCCCTTGATGAGACACTGATGCTCCAAATCTAAGGATGAAACAAGTTCACCTACAGCTTGATTGGCCTGAGGCTGATTTAATATTCATTATTATTTGAACTGTTTCTTTAATGAATGTATTTCCCTCAAAAATTGAAATGATACAATTACAGCTGATGAAAGGATCCTGTCATTCTGACCTCAGACAGGTCTCCGTTCCTGACGTGGATCTTGGCCATGCTTTCCAGCCACGTGCGCCTGAGCTCGGGTGTGCTGGCGTAGGAGTTGGCCAGACTGTACTGCAGGTCCACCAGCATCTCCGGGTCCTTCTCGTGCTCCTTCATTTGGGACGTGGCCATCAGGACGGTGCGGATCCTCTTGGTCAGGTCCTTCACCTCAGCGGGGAACGTGGTGCTCTGGGAGAAAGAAAAAGAGATCCGATAAACGATTGACTACGACTGTAAATCTCGTCCTCGGAAAATGCTCGTGAATCAAATTTGATTTCCTACTTAGCACTTTTTTCTCAATTATATTTGATGGCACATGTTGCAGGTTTAACCCTTTTTGACCTAATGAGGATTACCTTTTAATTTATTTCCAAAAAAAAAAAGCTGGGTATAAATACTTCACCTTAAAATTAATAACTTTTGCAATTTTTTGTCTTGTAACCGACTGAACAAAAGCATAATTATTGGATACTTTTCAATTTTCAGGCTCATTATTCATTCGGTTAAAAATAAAATCAAATAAACATAACCAAAAAATAAGTAAAAAAAAAAAAAGATTATTATGTTTATATATAATAATATTATATTTAAGAAACATATTTACAAATATATTTCTATATTAAATATATTTCTATTGAATATAAATATAATATATAATTATTTAAATACACAATATTTCCCAAATATATCATGTACTGTATGTTTGCGTATTTATATATACATAATAAATACATACAGTTCACACACACATATGACATGAACAAAAACGTTTATTTTGGATGTGATGGATTATTATTAGGTGCTCACTTTGAGCGGTGTATCTCCATTGGCGAAGTTGTTGATGATGGCCAGAGACTGCTGGAAGCGAGAACCTCCGATACCTGCGTCGGCGATCAGCTGACTTACAGATTTAATCACCTGGACGGGAAGAAGACAAGAATATGAATCAGTTTCTTTGTCTGTTTCTCACATTCAGCCTCCAGACCTACACTCAGACAGTCTACTCCATCGTCAGTATTAGTGGCTTTCTATTTAAGAACTCTATTTTCATGGACATCTACTCATAGAAAGCAAGTTCTACACATAGGTGTGAAATAACGAAGTTAGTTGTGTATAGTCAGATATTTTACTGACTTTCACAGCAATAAATATCATTCTTAAGTACATTATTGTAATATTATTTCAGAATATTGCATTTTTCTGAATTGATGTTCAAATAAATGCAGCCTTAAAAAGCAGACGGGATTCCAACGGATGCCCAACTTTTATAGTTGGTTTAAAGTGGCTAAATAAAGCATGCTCCAGACACAGACATCCACTGGCAGCAGAGTAACAGAAGCCTGACCTGCAGGTGAGAGCGGACGATGCATTTGCCCTTCGTGAACTCGAAGTTCCTCCTCATGAGGAAGTAGAGCAGCGCGGCGGCTTCGGTCTGAGTGGAGCTGGAGCGATGGTTACAGCACTTCAGGATCTCGTAACACAGAGTACCACACAGATCCGCTTTGCCCTGGAAAAACGTGGACGGGAACTGAAGGAGGGAGAGATCGGTTCAGTGCTGACGCTCTTTAACCAACCCTCCGAAATCAATACTGTGGTTGTAGTTATTTATGCATTGCATTAAAATACAAAATGACTGAGCACGGATTAATCGCATCCGAAATGAGTTTTTCTTTACATAATATATGTGTTTATACTGTGTTTATATATTAAAAACACATATGCAATATATATATATCCTTGCAGATAATATATACATGCAGTTTGTATTTATATATGCAGTACATAAAATTGTTATGTAAAGAAAACCTTTATTTTGGATGCAATTAATTGTGATTAATCATTTGACAGCACTAATTTAACCCTAAAAGCTCTGCATGCAGGATACGATCACTATTATATTTGGTAAACAGTGCACAGAAATGTATGTAGTTTGCATCTATAGCATAAAGTTTGTCCTTGTGACCATACGGTTATTTCAGCAATTAAGTATTTAAGCCATTTTTATATGATTTTAGTCAAAATGGCTGAAAAATCATAAATAGTGCTAAATAGTTACCACTTGTAATATGATTTTATGTCTTTTCACCAACAGGTGGTGCTGTTATCAAATTGATGTGTTCCTACTTTTTTTTTTTTTCCAGTGATTTTTGACCAAACCCTTCAGATATTATTGATATAAGTGAAAATAACCATTTTCGTGTCTCCCAGCCACTAGGTGGCGCTGCAGTGAAGCGGTGCATGTAGTTTGAGTGTTTAATCTGCTTGAAACTGATATCTTTTTGCCAACATGGTCTGAAAATGATACGATTTCATTAAAAAACTGCCAAAATTGTCTAGGACGAAAAAGTAGGCTTTTTGTATGAATAAAAATAGCAAGAAAATCTTGAAACCTAGAAACTTAAAGTGCCCCTATTATGCAATATTAATTTTCATGCAGTGTGTAATGTAGCTGTGTGTGAACGCAAAGTCGTAAACCCAAAAGTGAACGATAAATAAAGTTATTGTCTCCCAAAATAAAGACTCGACTCTATACAGCCTAAATGAGTCGCTAGCAATTCGAATAAAACATCTGTCAAATTCCCAGCTATGTTGTACGTTGGCTGACCCCGCCCACAAACACATCACTTTACAGACCAATGAGAGCAGAGTGGGCTCACAGGAAGGAGGGGTTTAGAGAGAACGAATTTTCGAACGAATCATTTGAGAAATGCTGGATAATGGATACATATTTTGAGAAAACAAGCTTGCGTGCACGTAAACCTCTTGTAGGAGGCTTAAAAATGGAGGCGCTTTAAATTTTGGTGTCCAAGGAATCAGAAGAAGAAGAATTTCTACGCTTTATGGTTCAAAAATGATTAGCATGGTGGTGCTAGAGAGTTTGATTCGGAGCCTTGGTTAACGTTGAGAGAAAGAGTGACCTTGTGAATGAAGAGGCGCAGGGCGGTGAAGACGTGTCTGAGGGAGCTGGTGGACTGGTTGATCTGGAAGAACAGCAGGTACGTGTCCAACACCTTCTTCATCAGAGAGTTTTGGCCGTCGTCGTGCTGCAAGCGTTTCTGCAGAAGGAGAGAAGAAGAGGGCAGTCACAGACAGACTGAGTGCTGCACTGATTTTCGACCGGAAGAATCGTTCTATTTCTTCACAAACAGAAAGTGTTCAGATATTTTAGTGCCGTCATTGCTTGATATTTAAATTGATATTACACTTAAGATAATGTTGTCACGTGCAGGGCGACGGGATCTTGTCTTTTTTCTTACTATTATTACTACTGCTAGTATTTGAAATGCTTTTGTTCACCCAATCAATGTGCACTCATTATTATTATTAATTATTAGTTAATTATTTTTGTTCTGCTCAAATGGAGAAAACTGCTTGATCCCGACTAAAAAATAAATAATAATACAATCTTTTTTTAATACTGACAATTATTCACACTTCATGTACCGTTAAACTATTTGTAAAGTTTTTCTTTTGGAGACGTATTTAATTTTTTAAGGTTTTTACCGAAAATGTACAAAAACTAAAACCTTTCTAAAAACCAAGCCCAGATTTTCAATCTATTTTTAAAGATTTAGTCCTTTTTATCTCAAACAACCTTGTCATTGATTCATATATATATATATATATATATATATATATATATATATATATATACACACAAAAACCCCAAAAACTAAAAGCTTTCTAAAAACTAAAACTAAGCCCAGATTTTCAATCTATTTTTAAAGATTTAGTCCTTTTTATCTTGTCTATATATACAACCTTGTCTATATATATATATATATATATATATATATATATATATATATATATTTTTTTTTTTTTTTTTTTTATCATGTTTGTGCCATAACTGTCAAAATTTACTGCAACAGGCTAAAAATATGATACTGCATATCACTAAGCTCTGATCCGAATTCATATATTTCCTAGTACATTTATTCTGTTGTGTGGAAAAACATGATTATCACGTCATAAAGCTGCGTCTGTATTACCTTGTGATGATGAACAAACAGATCCAGAACATCTAACACGGTCAGTGCTACTTCAGTAGAAAGATTGGCTTCAATATCCGTAGTGCTGACCTCTCCTTCAGACACGTTTCCGTCTACACACACACACACACACACACACACACTATTTATAACACACACGTTCTTGCTGTAATTCTTCTGTATGTTTCGCAGGTGTTTACCCGTGGTCTCCATCATGTGCAGCAGTTTGGGGTTAGTGAGGGCGTTCTTCCCCCTGATGATGGGCATGGTCTGTGAGCGAGCGTGTCTGTGCCCGTCCTGAGCAGAGAGCATCCTGGGAACAGCAGAGAAAACCATTCAGCTCCTCCATTCACACTTTCTGCTGGAAATTATTGCAGTGCTTACAGAAAGTCAACAGTATTTTATAAACGTGACTCTTAAACTGAATGCGCACTAAGCTTGAGCTACAAAAATAAACTAAATAGCCTTTCATTTTCTTTGTAACAACAGAGACAGGGTTTCTGCAGGTTTTATGAAATTACATTAAAAAATGTTTTTTTTTTTAAATAAACTGAATGAGTTGCATTGATGACGCTTCCAATCGTAATTAATTTTATATGAAAAAAATGGTTCGAATAGCTCTGCCTTACGAACACTAGAAAATAAAAATGTAAAAAAGTGCAGCAGGGGTTGGGAAAAATGATTCATTGTACAAATCGTTGAACAAATAAAGGTAGAAATAAGTGCATACTATTTTTTTGCCCTTGCATGCATGTCATTTTTTGACTGAACTAACCCTTTACAGATGTTTAGATGTTTGTACGGGAAAACAAGACCAAAATACTAAGGGAGATTTATTTTTTGCCGTGCATATCACATTTAATACTTGAATGTGAATATAAGACTTTTAAAGTCCTTACTTTGTGAAAGAATGGGTTAAAACCTGGAGAAAGCCTGTATGAACTCTGTCTGGAGGTGAATGACACATTGCTGGATACAGACAAAAATGGTTCCCACACTATGGATGTAACATGATGAACTATGATATTTACATAAAACAGACCCACTTTATATGACGTGTCTTTAAGTACGAACATTTAAATGAATCGCTTGACAAAATGTGCGTATATTCGTACATCATACATAATTAAAAATGAACTGTAGTTTTTATACTATTATTACACTGTTCTTCTTATTTCTACTTCGTAATCCAACCTTACGCCAAACCCATCCCTAAACTTCCTCAACGGCAGTGTTTTGCAATTAAACACGAACACAATATAAGTACAAAATAAGTCAACTGCACCAGACAATTAATGTATTAGACAAGTAGAGTTAAAGACACCTGATATAAAGTGGGATGAATGTTTTGTGCATGTTGAGTGTGTTTTATATTCAGGGTTAAAAATCATTTAGTGGAGAAATGCATTTATTGCAATAACTAATCCTACGCACTGCACACTCTGTGTTTCGCTCTTAGAAATAAAGCTTCCGAAAGGGTTTTTTTTCACAGCCGATTAGTGTCCATGTAAACATTTTCGAGGAACACTTCCCTTTTTTTGGAAACAGGCTCATTCTCCAGCTCCCCCAGAGTTAATAAGTTGACTTTTACCGTTTTCTAATCAATTCAGTCGATCTCTGGGTCTGGTTAGCACTTTTAGCATAGCTTAGCATAGATCATTGAATCCAATGACACCTGTAGCATCGCAAGAGTTTCGAAATGTATCCTATTTAAAACTTGACTCTACTGTATTGTGTACGAAGACCGAAAATAAAAAGATGCGCCGGTCAATATAATGAGATGAACGCGATGCTACTGGTCTCATTGGATTCAATGATCTATGCTAAGCTATGCTAAACGTACTGAATAGATTAAAAAATGGTGAAACCCTGGGGGAGTTGGAGAATGAGCCCATTTCCAAGAAAGAACCATTTCCCACGATAAAGTCCCTTCTGTGCAAAGGCAAAGGTTCTTCTCCCAATCCAGAAGCTTTATCTTTAGGAGTGTAAGTGGTTTCGGGAGCTCTGTGTGGACCTGTTAGGTGTTTACCATTGGGGTAGGAGCCCTGAAGACTGGCAGGACACGTTAGAGCCCTTCAGGGTGCCATTGTTCTGTGTGGCCTGAGCCAGCTTTACGGCGGCCGCTAGCTTCCTGCGCACACAACCAGCCAATCAGAGCAGGGTTAACGCCAACCTTCATCCTCACAGCCATTACAGACAGGAAAATGAAAGCCAGGCGTCCGGGGCAGTGTTTCAAGCTTGTTTTGTGGTAATAAATGTCAAATGTTAGATCTTTAGAGAGTGCTTTGAGAATGTGACGTCACGTGAGGAAGACAGACAGAGGAAAACGTGAACGTGAGAACAGAGAGCGTGATGGGATAGAGACGTACGATTAGACATGGATCAGAATACAAAGACAACACACGATGTGGAGATCTTTCATGACACTATCCAGTCATTATATAGCACCGGTATGCAATAGTTCCTCTAGGTTTAGTTGTTGCTAAAAAAATCCTTAATTTATGAGGTAGCCATTTCAGATGCTTAAACAAAAACCGTTCTTCTGCCAGACCTGTCCGACACAAAAATAGCAATTACATCAAACAACCTGCTACGGACTACAAGGACTGATTAGTGGTGGGCGCTTTCAAAGAAACGCTTCATAAAGCTTCGAACCCGATTCCTGCAACCGAGGAATGTTTCGAAAATCATCTGAAAGCTGAATAAACAAGCTTTCTGTTGTCAGGATAGGACAATATTTGACTGTGATATAATTTGAAAATCTGAAGGTGCAAAATGTATATATTTGTGGTAAAAAAAAGAGAACAATATCTTCGTGGAACATTCTTTTTGGCATAGAAGAAAAATTTTTAATTTTGACCCATGCAATGTTTTTGAGATTTGAATGGTTCTCTATGGGGTTGATCTTTGTGATTTTTACCTCATCTAATTTTGATATAATCAGTTTGACACATTTGCGTAATAAGAATATCATATTTTGCCAAGCACTCCTGAAAACAATCAAACCAAGCCCTGCAAATGAATAATGGAGTAATTTGTTAATTGCATTTCAAACATTTCACTTTTAATAAAACCTTGTTTTATTACCAGGTTTGTAAAACATCAATGACAAGGTTGTTTGGTTTGTAAAAGATGTTTTACGCATGTTTTTGTTGCATTCACCCATTCTGTGCGCCACGCTGAACTGGTTCAAGAGTTAGCAGCACCGTGAATCAAGAAAGTTATATCCACAAGAATGGATTGACATCAGTTTCTATATTTCTAGATATTAGCGTTCAGAATAAAAGTTGTCTCTATGAATGGGATTGCATAAGATTTAGAATATTAGTTACTCGACTATTGAAGACATTGCATCAAGTCAGTAAGTCTGTGACTTTTTCAGAAGAAGAAGATAAAAAAACGTTTATTTGACGTTTACTGCCAAAAGCAGGAATGATTTATCATTTTCAGGCTTGATTTATCGAGCTCGGTGTAATTGAAAATACTGGCCTGTCAAAGACAACGCAGAGCCTGGCAAAAACACCCCTGAACCGACAGAACCAATTCTTTCATTTGACTAAATTACACACGATACGTTATAATTTTATTCTCTGTGGTATGTTTATTTCAAAGCCTTGGAATTCAATGAAAATGTGGTTTGTGTGTTCTCTTATTCTCTAACTTTCCTTCTCTCTCTCTCTTCCTCTTACAAGCACATACATGACCCTGGACCACAAAACCGGTCTTACTTTTGTTTTGGAGATTTATACATCATCTGAAAGCTTACGATAAATTAAAAGAAGCTTTCCATGTTAGGACAGGACAATAATTGGCCGAGACACAACGGTTTATTTGCCTGAAATCTGAGGGTGCTGAGAAAATCGTCTTTAAAGTTCTCCAAATGCATGTTACCAATCAAAAATTAAGTTCTGAAACTTAACTGAAAGACAATTCGATCATTTCGACCCATGCTATGTTTTATTAGCTATTGCTACAACAATGTTTATGACTGCCTTTGTGCTCCAGGGTCAGAAAAGAAAAGATGGACCCTTTTATTCATCCAAACGCACTGGAGCTACGAGAGATCTTACCTGGCAATGTGACGCTTTCCAAGGAACCGGAAGTGCTGGAGACACAGTCTGTATTAAAAAAAGGGCGCACATTAATAAAAACACACAAGGATTTGAGTTCCTTCCTTCGTTTATTGTTGTCACTCACTCCAGGATGTTGAAGAAATCGCTGATCTCCTGATGAATGGCTCGATTCCAGTAAGACACCAGCACCTCTGAAACACCAGAGCGTACGGTTCAGCTCACATGCTGAGAGACGTGAACATGTGCGTTCGTGATTTAAAGCCTCACCCTCTGAAATGGTCTTCATGATGTGCAGGAAACATATGAGCAGACTTCTGGTCTCCGCTTGATCCAGTTTGTCAAAGCGTGAACCAAACCCGATGAGAGACTGTGGCCTGGCAAACTGAGAGCAGGCGTCACAATCATTCCCTCGTTACTTGAGGAAACTCATTCATTGTGTTCCTCTTTCATTCAGAGTCTCTGTTTTCGCGTTGGCTCTGTCTGTCGGTGGAAATGTCTCACCTTTTCACACGCATCCATCTTCTCACTGTTGCGGTCACCGTTGCTGGGGTTGGACTCGATGCTGATGAGGGAGCCCCTGGAGTCAGCGTTGTTAGCTGTTGATACGGCCAACGAAGAAAAGGCTGCGAAAAAAGACAAATCAGTACAAACTGATAGACCCTGGAGCACAGAAGCAGTCAAAAGCTGCGATAATTTGTATGGCTCAAAATTGATGCCAAAAAACATTAGGAGTAAAAATGACGTTCCATGAAGATATTTTGTAAATTTCCTACCGTAACTGAATTCTTGATTAGTAATATGCATCGCTAAGAACTTCATTAAAGGTGATTTTCTCGATATTTCAATTTTATTGCATTCTCAAATTTTCCAGATTCCCAAATATTGTTAACAAACCATACATCAACGAAATGCTAATTTTGCTTATGATTAAAAAAAAGAGCTTTATAGCTCGTTTTTGTGGTACAGGTTCTCGCACGCGAAAGACGTATTTCTTATTAACTGTTTTTTAGACAGTTTATGATGAACACGTCTGTCAAGCTCCAAATAAAAGACCATAAAGCACCAGTCGTTTATATTTATCGTTATATCCAGCACCACCGTACCTGTGATGGAGTTGAGCACTTCCTTTGAGAAGGACGCGTCCATCGAGTTCCCGTGCCGTAAAACATGAGTCACCTGACCAGCTAGACTCACTCCGACACTGAGATCATCTCTGGAACCCTGCGAGGGAAAGCATTACTTATGAACGGCTTTTGTTTCTTTCTTTAGCTTTTCGCTGTTCCCCGAGGTCCACGAGCAACGTTATCAAGATGTTCACATCATGTTTTCTGCCCTGCTTTGACCCCTCTTTTTAAATTGGTGTGGCAGACTGTTTATCCCCGGTATTATATCCTAGATATACTCCACAAGCAGACTGTTTTCAATATGAGCTGCTTTTAGACCGATGAGAGAGTTTTGGGTTCTGATGTTTTTGTAGAATAATGACCTCTTATGTGTCAAAAGATGATTGCTGAACTTTTATTATTATTATTATTATTATATGCAAAGAAAAAAACTGTTATTAAGCAGAATTGATACAGAGGAATGACAGAAACAGAGATTCTTTTTTTCCCGTTTTTAAGCCCACTTTATTTCAGAATTTATTTCAGAAATAGCAGTATGTTTTTTTAACCATGCAACAAACATCTATAAATATCTGGAAAAAATACTTAAAGCATTGACTGTTTTTCTTGCGTTTAGTACATTTGGCCAAAATGTAGACTCAATGCAATATTATTATTATCATCATTAAAAGCTTAGAAATATTTTTTTTTTCTTCTCAAACCAGTTTAGTAATGATATTAACGTGTGAATGTTAAAATAAGGATTCTATTTAATTTCACCATCCTATGACATTTAATGTTGAAGGGCCTTCAATTGTGGAATTGTTCGAAATCAGTAATATAACAATAAATACCACGCGAGCGTGTGTACCTGGTTGCTGGTCGTCAGGCAGATTGGAAACAGATCTCTGAGGAAAAAGCGAGGCATGTTGTCAAGGATCAGGCCGTAAAGTGGCAGGTACAGAGAGGCTATCCGTGCCTGTTTCTCCTACACACACACACACACAAACACAGCACGCTTCAGGTCAGTTCACAGGCTAACATGAATGGTGCGCATCATCTCCGCACTTCATCATCCCGTCAGAATTCACCTTCATGGCATAACGGGAGTCCAGTGAATGTTTAGCCATGAGGTTCTTCAGGCAGGCCAGGGCCAGGTGTCTCAGGTCCTGCTCGTCCTGTAAAGCCAGCCCCAGCTCTCTCAACAACAATCCTGTCAGAAAATGCTTCCTGCAGAACTCCTCCGTCAAAATATACTCCGGAAAGTCCACTGAGGAATAAGACAGAGGCAGGGATCATTGCCCTTTCTGGTGAAGAGTACTCATGCTTGTAATTTATTACATTGTAACGCATGCCTTAGTTTTTATTAAAGGTCATCCATGGAGTCTAAATTAATTTATTATGGTGATGGATGCTGGTAACACTGCTCTGAGACTAGTGAACTAAACATAATAAATAATAATACATTATTTTGAAAAGTGGATATTTGGAGAAGAATTCATTTTTATTTCATTTCACCTTGCATGCAAGTTTTTTTTGCCTCGCTGATCTTCTAGTCCAGTACACGATATCTCTACTTCATTCTCACCGATCTGAGGTTTTCCAACCCATTGAAAATAATATATATTTTTTATGATTTTTTTTTGGTAGTTGTTGCAAAAGTCCTTGAGTCTATGTAACACGGTGCTTAGAATATTGTGCTTATTACCTGCGATTTGCATTTGCATAATGCAAAAGTGCACCTTAATTCAACTTTTTATATTAATTTTCAATAAATTTTCTAAAAAAAAATTCCCCCCGTACTTGGCCAAACCCCTCTAATTGCCCGATTAAACCAAACTCTCTGGGCTTAGAAGAGCTTTTAGAAATAAATAAAAGAAGTTCAGAAGAAAACTGTTAATAGTTACCCTGAGCACTTTGGGTTTCCAGCAATGCCTTGTCTGACAGAGAGAAATGAGACAGAGGGGTATTAGGGGATCTCACGGTGTGCTAATCAGGACTACAACGCAAGCGAGAAGTTCAGTGCACGACACACAAACACAAAGCTCCCTGACCTGTGATTCGTGCAGACGGGATGGGAAGACTCAGAGGGACATAGTGCTCATAGTTACACACCTCCCTTATAAACTCAAACTTCAGCTCACACAGCGTCTGGAAACACACGCGCACACACACACACACGAAATCAACAGCGAGACACAAACACACACACATGTAAACGATACACACCTGTCAGTCATTGCGTAACAAAAATGCATCATATCCAGGATATCTGAATTCCTTTGCCTGCTAAAGCCTCGTTAACTCTAGACTTTGAGCATGAAAAAGATCTCTTAATGAACAAGATATGATATCGCTTTCTAGGGTTTGTGCTCGGTCACACACTCGCGTCTAGCGTCACCGCGGCTTAAGTGAAAGTGTAGGTACCTTGTTGTCGCTGGCTGTGATCATGTTTATGTAGTTGCTGATCAGCTTGAAGGTGAAACCTCTGTCCATGACTGTGAAGCACCGCTGAGGACAGGAAGTACACGTATGCCAATTCATATTTATTTCAGCACATTGTGAATAAACGCAGAGCTACTTTAAGTAACGTGAGATTCTTTTTTAAGTAGCTAGTAAAGTAAATGCATGACTTTATAATTTACAAGGACATATCCGGTCTTGTTTTTACATACACACCCCATCTTTGTGAACCAATGTCTTTGCTGAAGATCCAGTTCAACCATACTAATAATCAAAAATAACTTTACATAACTGTGCTTCAATGTTTTTTTTATTGCATTCTCCTGTATTCTACTGCACAGATGTCAAGGGTTTTTTAGGTAGCGATGCAATATTGTAATGCATTACTTTAAAAAGTAACTTT
The DNA here is from genome assembly GCF_018831695.1 of Puntigrus tetrazona. NCBI lineage: Eukaryota > Metazoa > Chordata > Actinopteri > Cypriniformes > Cyprinidae > Puntigrus > Puntigrus tetrazona. The sequence goes on from NC_056713.1 coordinate 7,183,011, forward strand.
TCCCAACAAAATAAGTGAACTTCTAATTTAATTTACTCCTGAACAATATGTTATTTGCGGTGCGCTGCTCCTGACCTTCACAAAGCCCGCTATGGCCATGTTAGCGCTGCGCGTCTCCTCTGCCATCTCTTTATTCTTCCAGTAGATGTGATCGGACATCGTCATGATCAGGGTCTCCAGCCGACTTTGGAAAGTGCCAGGAAACCGCTGCGGTCGAGGAAGCTGAGCAGACACGTGTGCATATCCCTTATTAAAAACGGCTTTAACAGCGTGAAGGACGCAGAAGGAGCTGCGTGCGCTCAAGAGGAGAAAGATGGAGAAAAACTGCTTTTATTCAACCCAGGGTCATTGGAAAGTCTCGCCTCTAAACGCATTTCTGCAGATCCGTTATTACGCACTCGTCTGGCTGTTTCAAGGCAGAGGGCGGCGCTAAAACGTGAGGTTTTTATTCTTATAGTCATGTATAGTATTATGTTGTTTGTATTATGTTGCTTCAGGTACATATTACGCTGGTTAAGTTAATGCTCTATGGTGTTGGAAATATCCCCACCTCTAGTGTTCTTATGTGGAAACTACAGCAATTTATATGGTTTTTTTATGTATTTAGAGACACACATTTCCAGTGAGCCTATGTTGCTTTAATTTAATCAGGTTTATTTAGATTGGTTGTGATTGTACGGGAAGAAGGGTAAAAGATTGGCAAAAGAAAATTGTCAACATAGGTCAAATATTACAGATATGAAGGAAAACAATCAAAGGAAAGTAAAGTATGCAGCAAAAATAAGCTTATAACATAAATCTCTAATAAATAATGTTAAGTAAACTAAGCGTCAACACTTTGGTTTTGGCGCCAGTTTCCACAATTAACCAACAATTAATAATCACTTTTGATTCAAAAATCTCAATTTTTTTGGACTATTAATAAGTAATGTACTTGTTAGGTTCAGGTATGAAACGGATTAAGGGATCTAAAATACGGTCGCACAGAGTAAGACATCAGTATGTGCTTTATAAGTACTAATAACCAGCCAATATACTAGTGTCACTATTTTAGGCTGACCGATTACTGATAAATAATAAAAAAAAGGAATAGGAATAAATAATTTGGGCATGAATTCATGTCTGACCTTAAGCTTGTTTGAGTCCAGCAGATGCTGCGCCATCGACTTCACGATGATCTCCAGAAAGAACCAGGAGAACTACAGAAAACCAAACAGAGATCAGTAACGAAAGGCGGTCCGTCGCTTCCCTAAAAGAGAGACGTGATGTCAGCTGACCTTCAGGATATTGCGTATGACCGACTGGTCGTTGCTCTTCAGGTCAGAGGTCATGCCCTTGGCCAACTCTTCGTGAACCGTCCTGAAGCCACAAGCTTCAGTCTTAAAGACAAACTAGATGAATGAAAGACAAACATCATCATTATTTTCATCTCCAAACATATGTTTGGTTATTAAAAAAACATTAGTGATTCTAGACCAGTTTATGTATGGGATAGTATGCAGTGTGACGTTATCTACACAGTATTGTCACATGATCACGGTAGTATGGCTTTAAAAAGATTTTACAGCATTTTAGACACTTTGACTAGTATAAAATATTCATGTCTTCATCTGAATGCTGCCGCTAACCAATCAGAATCGAGTATTTCAGTATTCGAGTATCGAATCGAGTATTATCTTTCATACACTAGCCAATCTATATACCAATCATAGTGCTGCCCATTTCAGACATTTCAATGTGCATTTAAAAGAAATGAGATTTCAAAGCTTCTTAAAGCTCGTAAACTGGAAAAATCCGGCTTCGGCTGAGAAGAGCCTCATAAGTCCGTGCCGCAGAACGTACCTTTATGTAAGAGTGCAAATAGTGGGCCAGGTTCTCCTCGTGGCACTTGGCTAAGATGTGCACCAGGACCCTGATGGAAAAGAGTTTGCACGTTACGTGAAAGGTGAGACGCGATGACGGAGTGCGTTCAGAAGGGTTTGGTACCTGGTGGTGCTGGTGGACACTTCATCGGTGTCGTTCTGAGTGAGCACTTTAAAGAGCTGGTTGAATATAACAGGGAGGAAGCGAATTATCACGTGAATCCTCTCCATGCTCAAGAGGCCCTGAGAGGACGGAGATTTGAAACAGAAATAAGATGAATAGTAGTTACACGTTTGTATTCGATACAACGTCTTCTCAATTAGATTTGAAACTTTGAGAATTTTGTTTGATGATGAAAATCGTTTTTACAGCATGACGTTTGAAAACACCGCATATCTAGGCCTAAAGGAGGCTCTAAAGAAGAAGGCCTAAATTTAGGCAAATTCTTAATGAATCTTGATCTTAAGTAAGTCATCGTTTGCAATCAGCTACAGGTCTGTCTGTAGATAATACATTACGAAGATGTAAAAACCGAACGCACTTACTTTAAGGCAGTTGAGAAAGTTTGAGGTAGGAGGTTGAGAGAGGTCCGCCTCTCGTTTTTGGCACTGCTGAAAGAACCGGTTTAGATGGGGGTCCTAAAAAACAACAACTTTTGAATTATGAAATCAGAAAACTTGAGCAAGATAACCGTAATGTTAAATGTGAGGCTGTGGCTCTTTTTAACCTGAGTATAAACTGTAGAAAGCACCGAAGTAGACACTCTGAAGACGGGCTTCCCGCCATCGACCCACTTCACATCAGAGCCATTCTGCATATATAAATATGAAGGAAAAAAAACCTTTAATGTATCACACATCAATCTTTATGATGTCTTTGGGACTCCTGCTTTGAAATGTTCCAGGATGTTTTTATTGGTTCCCTATCTGTTTCTACATATTCTGATAGTCATCATTTGTTTCTATGCAGTTTATTGCTAAACTCTTCCTTATATTAATGTTTTTGCGTATATATTTTTCATATTTCTGGGATTTTCAGAAGCAGAAGACATCATAGAAATGTTTACATGTTAATCCACCATATGCGTTATCGTTAAGGCACTTTATATTATTTCTATTTATATATGTAAACTTTCTTAAAACATTACAAGAAATTGTACATTAATGTGTTTCTGGATTTTGTTTAAAAACTTTTAGGACAGATATACATGTGTACAACATGCGTGTCCAATATACAGTATTACGCATACATAAACACACTACATATTTGAATGGGCTATAAATATTAATATGCGAATTATATATATCATATGTAAGTGTAATATATTGCATATGGGGCTAAAATGATTTTTTCTAAAAAATAATGAAAGTTTGATTACATTGACCAAAAAGGAGATCAAATTTTCCATCACTCCCTTCAGTTGCAGTATTAAAAATTAGTTTTCTGTAATTTAATGCCAAGCTTGACATTTTCTTGCACTCTTGCGTTTTTTGCACTCACTTTGGTGGATGAAGGCTCTTTGATGTGTAGATATCCACCAGGCAAAGAGCAAGAGACTGAAATACTGAAATCCTGAGAGGAAACACGTCCATCCTTCAGAAGAGGCAGCCATGCGTACCCCACTGTAACACACACACACACAGAGCACTACAGAGCACTACACACACACACACACACACAGCATGGGATAACGTGCATGTGCAGATACCTGGCGTCTCGAGAGCCTCTTTCTTCTTGGAGCTGGTCTTGGCATTGATGTCACAGGTCACGTGATAGAAGGAGAAAAGCAAATGGTGCTTCTCATGGAGATGCGTGGGCAGCTCGATCTTCACCTGATCAATCGCATCAAAACAAACAGTAAAATCCCATCTGAACGTGACCTAGAAAAGCTGCTAAAGCGCTTGAAAAGAACATTTGGCAAACCTCATCGTAAAAGTCTGGGTTCTGTGAGTGATGCAGAACCGTGGAGCAGGCAGTCGTGGTAAAAACAGGACCTCCTGGCTTTCCGTAGATGCACTGCAGAAACGGACTTACTGCATTTATATTCAATTCTAAAGCAGATGTTGATGGAAACTGATGGGAACTGATGTTACCTTAAGTGGCTTGGCATGTTCTTCATCGGAGCTTCTGAACTCCACGTAAACGGCGATGTTTCGGGCCTATCAAATAAAACACAAAACTTCACAGTTCAACGCAGCACTAAGAGTTTCAGGTTCTCTCAACTACTAAACCCTGTCAGAAGTAACAGCACTTTGCTTAGTCAGACATTTTTTGTTCAGCTTATCCGTAACAAAACTGTATTTAATAAGAAACCTCATATGCTGTTTTCATTTCTGAAGGGACTATCACCTTACAGAATAAAGACGTGTGTTTTAAAAGCTCGTACAAAGACCTAGACGCACAAACACCTCGAGAACGCTGACAGTCGACTAATAAAACAAGCAAAAAGATGAGCTCTTAACATCGCAACGCAACGAATAACTAACAATAATGACAAAACAAAGAAGAAATGAGTAAAATAACAATCCTAGAGCAGCAGCCAAATCGTTTATTCATGCTGCAATGCATGCTGGGAACCCACACACTCACAAATCTCTAACATTTCAGCAATATTGTGCAACACATTCTGCCTACCAGATTAAGGCATTGATATGCAAATGTTGAATAAGGCAATAATAAGAAAAATAATGAATATCCTAGTATTAAGCTTGCTAATGAGCAACTAGTTAATAGTGAGAACTGGTCCCTAAACTAAAGTGCATCTTTAATTGTTGGTTGGGTCAGCATTTAAAGCACTCTTTCAGTCTGACATGTTTATGTAATTCAGATGTCGTAGTATTTGTAACTCTAAAGGCCTGTTCACACCAAGAGCGATAACTATAAAAGATGACTATATTAGCGTTTGTTTATTCTAAAGGCATGCGAGTCTGCCCCTTTAAATTCTCAGGTCGTTACAACAGGATGGCTTCTGATTGGCTCTCAACGTTTATATCATTCATCAGCTGGAAAAAAATAGTTCCGAAAGTGATTAAATATTGTTTCTCTTTATCGTTATCATTGTTCTGTGAGCTCCGCTATTCATTAATACCGAGAACGTTTTTGGAACTATCTGTATCGTTGTCGTTATAGTCCTCGGTCCATGAACGGGCCTGAAAAGTCCGGTGTAAATGTGTCTTCCTCACCTTCGCGAAGCTCTTCTGGCTGTCGTACTTGAGGTGTTTGGGGTAGATGTACATGTGATTCCTGTAGACTCTGTAAGGCTGGGCAAACTTGGAGGAGTCCTGCAGGAACTCGTCCACCTCGACCGTGGCCGCGTGAAGACCGCAGTCCTCGAAGGGCCTCAGAGCCACATACGAGGAGGTCACACAGTCTGAAGAACACATAAAACATAAAACTGAACAACATTTACAATCAACAAAATGCGGAGTTAACGCTGGGTTCAGCTTGTTTTGTAATTTTACTGCAGGGATCAGGGTTCATTCCAGACCCAATACTCTCAAAGTCAAGGACTTTATAAGGGTGTTTACAGATATGAACAGACTTTTTTAATACCACCTATGCGAAATTTAAGATGAAACATTATTAGGACATTTGAAGAACCCATGGCCACCCAGTTAATGTGGAGACCTAGGTTACAGTGTGTTTCTATGTAAGATACATTGTACAGTTTTCAAAGCCATTCTTTGTAATCTTCTTTGCTGAGCCAAATATCTTGGCATCGTTTTTCAGCCTATTTTTGAGTTTTTTAATGGTGTGTGTGTGTGAAATGTTGAGGTACCATCATAGTAGTTTTGTGCAACACAAGGTACCTCATGCGGGAAACATTTAATGTAATGTGCAAACCCTGTTATTTCTTTTTTTTTTTTTACCTAGGTGATGAGGCGCTTTATCCTGAACAAAAAAACGCTGGGTTACTTTTTTCCAAATGCTACGTTCAGCTTGTTGGGTCAATTTATATGGTTATTTTTAAAATGTTTTAGATGCTGGAGATGGAAATGCCTTTTGCCCTGAATAACATAAAGGGATTCGATCTGTTATAATACTAAGTTTAATTTAAATTGATGTATAAAATGCTTGTTAAACATGTTAGTAATGTTGTATGTAATACTGTGTATTTAACTATCCTGTATTCACCCAAATAAATTCAGTCGGTCTTGTATTTCATCCATGTGAACTCTATAATATGCTGGGTTAAATACAAACCAGTGCTGGGTAAAATATGGACAAACCCAGCGATTGGGTTGTTTTGACCCAGCAGTTGGGTTACTGACCAGAAGGCTGGGTTAAATATTTAGCTTAACTGTTGGTTGAAAACAACCAAATCGCTGGGTTTGTGCATATTTTACCCAGCATTTATTAGAGAACGCTTATCAATAAATGTTCATCTTTTCGCTACTACTGTTACCAAGTCAGCAATACGATACATATTAAACAATAGCAGACTTAATAAAACATTACCCTAGTCAGTTGGGTGAAAATAACCCAGCATGTGTTCTGTCCGGTATTTAACCATCACTGGGTTGCCAAAATACCCAATTTGGGTTGTTTTTAGCCCAGCATTAATAGAGTGTATAAGTAAAATTGTTTTTGGATTCAGATGGGCCTCAGATGTGAGGATGTTTGTATTAGTTGGACGTACTGGGACATTCCATGGGAACACAGTCCACGTTTATCTCAAGGTTTCCAGGGATGATCTGAAGTTTGCTGGCCTTCTCTGCCCTGTAAAAAAACACTTGATTTTACTGGGGTCCTTTATGAAGACGTGTGATTTGTGAGCGCGAACGCCGAGTCTGTACCTCCTGTACTCCGTGATGAGCTTGATGAGGTCTTCAGTGGAAATCTTGTTGCTCTCCTGTTTGAAGAGCGGAGAGAAGCGGCTTTCCCTGTCTATTGTGCCCTGGTTGTCCTTGAATACTGACCTGAAATACACAGAATTTAGACCTGAATTTAAATGAACTGTTAATAGTGCAAGAGCATTAGAAGCACCAGAGCAGGGAAAATCAGCTCCCTTTAGGATTCCCTTACCTTACAGACCAGGCAAAAGGCATGCGGTACTTTCCAAGTTTGCTACAGAATTGCTTATTGGATTTTAACATCTTTTGGACAGTCTGGAACGAGAAGAGAAACTCGGGTTCAATGTATTTCAAAACTGCATTCCCACAAATATTTTTAAATGCTTTCTTCTTATGATTATAATGTTATTTAAAAGTTACATAATTTTACTAATTATTTCAGTGTGTATTTTTAATATTCCAAAAACATTTACATATTTTTAAACATTATTTAAAGGTTACAAAATACATTTAATTTTCAAATTTTTTTAAATATAATTTTAATTGTTTAATCATTTTAAATCATAATTAGAATGCTAATTATACATTTCTCATAACGTTCTACAAATTTTATTTTTACCTAAAACATTATTTAAACACTTATTTTTAATATTCTAAGATTCAAATATCCAGATTTCTTGATTACATGATTACAACGTTGTTTAGTTGTTTAGGTTAGTAAAACGTTTCCCACAACGTTCTGGTCATTTCATTTTTAGCCAAAATATAACAACATTTTAGCGTTTACTTTTAATATTCTAAAAATGTGTTCTCATAAAATTAAGAACATAAGCAAATAGCAACATGAGCATGTTCTGATAATGCATTTATTTAAAAATCATTTGCAAAAGTTGCGAGAACATTTTTGAGACACTTTTATGCAATGATGCAAATGAATTTAAACGACGTACCTTGCTGGAATCTGTGTTTTTGATGTAGGGTTCTGCACCACTGGAAATATTTCCCATCAACACTTTCTCCACCCGTGCCACCATCACGATGTCCGTATGTGGGTTCGTAATGGAAAAAATGGCCTGCAGGAACGATCAAGCACATAAACCGATGAACACAGACCTCTTCTCTGAGAAGATCCAGCTCCGTATCCGCGGGCTCCTGGGCTGTTACCTGTCTGGGGAAGCTCAGCCAGTTCTCCAGCTCCGAGCTCAGCTGGCAGTCCTCGCTCTTCTTCTCCTCAGTCGAGCTCAGGCCATTCTCCAGCGGAGCGCCGTCAGACCCTTGATCTCCCGCACCGGAAGAGCTGCTGAGCATCTGCCGCACCACCTCGTGGTTCAAGTCCACGTGGAAGTCAGCGGAGACCTTCCTGCCCTCGCGAATGTCCAGCAGAGCAACCGATACGAAGAAAGGCTCGATCTGACGAGAGACAGCAGTCATTCAGATGACGCACGACGTGACCCCGGAGCACAGAACCAGTCACTTCTTTGACATTGAGAAGCATACATCGCCTCGAAGCAGAATAAATAAGCTTTCCATTCAGGTTTTGCTTCTTTAGGATAGGACAATATTTGGCTGAGGTGCAACTATTTGGAATCTGAGCGTCCAAAAACAATTGAGAAAATCCCATAAAAATGAAGTTCTTAGCAATGCATATCAAAAATTAGCTGTTGATATACCTACGACAGGAAATTTAGGAAATATCTTGATGGAGCATGATCTTGACGTAAGTCTGTTTTTAACAGTTTAAGAATTTTCATTGTGTTTTCCAGGTAATCTCAATGAGTTGAGTTATTTTGATTAGGGAAAAAATAACTAATACTATCCTAACATAGTATTTTAACGATGGAGAAACGGTCCGGGCGCATAGTAGAAACGGCTTGTCCCTATCCTCTTAATAAGAAATAGGTGTTTTTTGAGTCGAAACGTGCAATAAACCAATCAAAGTCTCCTCTCCCATTGCCTTTAAGAGCGAGTTGCGCTCGCACCATGGCCGATCGCTATTTACTTGACTATAACATAATAAAAACATGATTTTTAAACATTTAAAAAACCGAGTTATCAGTTTTTTGCTAACGCACTCTTCATATACAGTACAGCTGAGTTTTTTCGTCTCCTAACTTCATAAAGCCTTTTGCAAAGTTTATATACATACAAAAAGCTATTTAAGTATTTCCCGCAAGACGTAAAACAGACTAATAATCATTCATCCTGAGTTTTGTTTAAAAATGATCTTTGATCCTTCTGGAGTAACAAATGAAAAGTTGAGTAAATTCAGGAAATTCAGTCTTGTGATTTTTGTAGCTTTTCGTTTTTGCACAAATCATGATATTTATTTCTAATAAAAATAAGCATCTATGCTCAGTGGAAACCCAAGATTTCATTCAGTAAGATCGAGATTTAGATGAAAAAAAACGAATTTACAAATCATTTCCATAACCAAACCCGCTCCTATGAGTGATTAAGATCCTGCTAGTTGTGCGTGAAGAAACGCGGTCTATCTGTGTGTGAGATCGTACGTTAGTCACGGGCTCGGAGTCGGTCTCGTTGATGCAGCCCTGCAGCGTGAGGTTGAGCGAGCGGCACGAGATCATCAGCCTCTTCCCGAGCTTCTCGTCGAACGGCTGGACAGAGGCAGACTCTCCAAACTCCGTCCTGGAGCTCCTCAAAACCTTCAACACAAAGCACGCCTTCCTCACACGCCAAACCCCTTTAAACAACACCATCTGTTCATGAAACGGAAAGACGTACGGGGATGTCAGGATCCAGGGAGAACAGGTTCAGTCTCTCGTCTCCCCGGCCAGCTCTCGCTGATTCCTCTGTCTCTGAAATATACTGAAACACCACAGCATCAGTCAGGCACGACATATCATTCATTACATGCTCATATCTATGAATGTTTGGCTTGAGGAACTAGATTTTGGATCCATATACATTAGCGTCGTCAAGCGACTAATTGTGATTATGTGTGTTTGAGTTCACCTTTGTCCGATCGACGAGGTTGATACGTGTGCTTTATGTTCTGCTTGTCTGCCTGCCTAACTGTATATTATTATTTTGTCCGTTTGAAGAGGATTAAGTTTATTTATTCTCGTCGAGTGCTGCTTCACGTTAAACCACACCGTGACAATACGCTAAATATACCTTTCAAACAGTAACGCTGAAAATATATTTAGTTGGCTTCGTATACCAAAATATATTTATAAATGCATTTCTGGACGACCTACTAGAGTATAAAAGTGGATTAATAATGATTAATCATATATAGGAATGCATTTTCTTGGATTTTTTTATTTTTATTTTATTTAATTTTTTTAGATATGCAAAAAAGGGCCAACATGTTAGTAGAAAGTACATTTGCAATTTTTTTTTTTATATATATATTTAATAAATATGTATTTTTGCAGCCTTTGAATGTGCACATATAATGGTAGCAGGACCCTGATTTTAGCATTAATATAATCATTAATAATTATTTTACCCAACTGGTGAGGGTCATGTTAAAACACGCTGGTTTGTTTTATTAAGTCTACTATTGTTAATCGAGGCCCATTTCCTATTTTCAGAAAGAGGAAGTAACGATGGTTTCTCTAGGACGTTACACATCTTTTATTACCTTGGCCAGCTCGGGGTGGATTCCGTTTTCCGTTGTTTCCTCGTGTTGCTGAACAGGGACAGGATTCAACGACGCATCAATGATCTCTGAACAACAACAACAACGACGGAGGAACACTTGAGCTGAGAATGCAACGAACAAATGCACGATGCAAGCATATAATGATGGCCACACGCTAATCGTGTGTGTATTTTGATCGCACTGTTTCCGTGTCAGATGATCCTTCATCCGTTTAGCTCAGGGCACCGGCTAAGAGAGGGATCTACAAGAAAACGATGTGAGTTATGGAGATTATCAGCTGAGCTGTGCATGAAGAGCTTTTCACACACACATATATATATATATATATATATATATATATATATATATATATATATATATATATATATATATATATATATATATATATATATATATATATATATATATATATAAAATATTTTGTCATATATAAAAGTTTAATACATAATTATAACAGATTTTCCTTAAATATATACATGTATGTGTTTGTATTTATATATACATAAATAATAAACACAGTACACACACACACACACACACACACACACACACACACACACACACACACACATATATATATATGTAATGTCAATATGAAGCACACACTCAGTACACTGCTTTCACACGAGAGTGTTTGAGAAATGATGGTTTTCTCTGACCACCAGATGTTTACAAAAATGCAGGTGTCACATCCTGTGTGATGCGTTTCACGTAAAACAATCACCTTAACATTTTGGCCACAACAGCTATTTTTGCAACTGCTGTCAAGCGTTTCGAGGACACTTTTACTAACAACCTGAACAAACTGTCTTCTGGCATTAAAACAGTATATTGAAAAATGCATAATACTGACAATATATTCACTAATAAATCACTATAAATGTAATTGTATACTAACCAATACACTTTATAATAATAATATAAGGTACACACATAATTAGAAAAACTATTAACAATCATTTATGACACGTTTCATATTTTATGTAGCTAGTTTGCTAAAGTTGTTTGCTCACACTAAACAACCATTACTTTTTAAATAAAGTAAGATGTCATTTAAAGGTGTTTGGCCAATCATCATCATCCTGAGCACAGGCTCTACTCTACAACCAAACATTAGGGATATTAGGTTGAACCCTGTCCTGATTTATAAATATATTTGTATGCATCAATATATAGCCATGTATTGTCAACGGATATATCGCAGCGTATTGAAAAAATATAATCACTAGTTTCCAATATATGCAAATGCATTATGTATTACATCACATTATATTTTCCAGTATATTGCCGTATATATTTTTGTGCACTGGGCCGTATTGAATATGCATTTTTAAGAGTTTTCCTTTTATACGCAAAAGTTACGGAAACCTTTATTTAACATTCTCCCAAAAAGCTTAAACTATTTTGAATCGGAGGAAGTTCGAGAGAGAGAACAGAGAGAAAGGCAGAAGATATTCGTATCTGAACAAGCCAAGCCATGTTATTTTTAATTAAATTCAGGAAATAAAAGAAGTCACGCAATATACCAGATATAGCAACGCTTCTTGCAACTCATCGCTTCTCCTGTGGCTTCTGTTTTTCTTCATAGTTTTTTTCTAAATACCATAAATGTATTCGTACATTAGCGTCTGTGTTTAATTCGCGCAGTTAGTACATCTAAACTGGCCCATAGCTTTCTTTGCTTTGAATTATTAGTATAGTAAATAGCTATATGCATTTATGGAAAAACAATTACATTTTGACCATGCACGATCGGAAATGACCGTTGCACTGATCCTGCAATGCACAACGCATACGTAGCGCAAACAGGGTTAAATGACTTTTGATATGCTCACCTTTGGTGCAAACGCACGCAGGAAACACTGCACATCATTCCCTCCGCAAGCTCTCACCTTGTTTGCTGTCGCTCAGGTCTGTGCTCTTGCGATCGAGAGCCGGGCCGTCCGGAGGACTGATCTGCAGGATGCGTGTCAGAGTGTTGATCCAGTCGTCCATGTCCTGCTCGTTCTCGGCAGCCAGGACGAAATAAGTCACCTCGTTCATCTTCAGCTCAAAGGCGTGTTTCCTCAGCCGGTTATTCTGCGTGAACCCCAGAAGCCCGCGATTAACATGAGCCACCGCTCGCCTCGACGAGCCGCTTCAAACACATGCATGTACCGACCTGAACCACCCCGGTGCACGAGTCCAGGAATATACAGCCTTTGGGTTCCTTTGATATTTTCTCGTCTTTGTAGAAGTTCATGATGTAAGAGTTGTCAGTCAGCTGAGTCAGCTGGAAATATCTTCGCTTGAAGGACTGGAAGAGCGCAAGCGTCAAGAAAACGGTAAACAAGCAACAGGCAATCAGCGATATTTTTCACTTATGAGGTTTTTCCTAATAATATAGTGATTTGTAATTGTCATTCCATCAGTGTCTGTGAATGGGTGCCGTCAGAACGAGAGTCCAGACAGCTGATAAATAACAACATCAAAAAAATATCCGGTCCATCAGTTAACTTCTGAAGAGGACAAAAACTAAGAAATAAATTCATTTTCAAAATACGAGTCCACAATCCATAATACCTCTTCTTCCTCCTGTCAATCCAGCCACATATTTGTTTTAGAGCTGGTTCAGCTTCTTCAGATTTCTCGCCTGATTCAGACCAGACCACTTTTTCACTGGAACAAGCATTATTACAGATTATGGACTGGAATTATGGAATTTAAGTTAAAAATGTCTTAATGATGACTTAGTTTCTCTCTCCAGATGCTAACTGACGGACTGAAGTGCTGTGGATTATTATGTTTTCATCAGCTGTTTGGACTCTGATTCTGACGGCACCCATTCACCGCAGATGAGACACCGATGCTGCATTTCTCCGAATCTGATTAATAAACAAACTCATCGTAATCTCGGATGTCCTGAATACGAGCACATTTTTTATCGCTCTATTAGTGAACCCCTTATCTTGAATCTTTTTTTTTTCCCCAGACATAAAACGATCACGCGTTCACAAACGGCTCGTCAGTGTACACGTGAACTTTAATGAGATTTGACTCATTTTAACGGCCAGTGCAGAAATGTGAGGCGGCGTGTGTCAGAGGTGGACTCTCACCCGGACAGTGATGCTGTTGTTGACCGTGCTGTTAAAGTTGCCTTTATAGAGCCAGCCGGACTTAAACACCCCGATCCCCCCTGCACCTCCACTACCTGCTCCACCTCCTCCACCTTTAGACGACGACAGGGACGTTGTGTCCTACACACACACACATAGAAATATCAAATCAAATCAAATTAATAATATATAAAGTGCATTTGGGAATTGAACGGACTCCATCTTCCTGGTACTTCTGCATCATTTCCAACATTTTGCCGTACTCACCTCATCTTTGTCCACATCTTCATGGTCGATCTCAAATGAGTGCGAGGGCAACTTCTCTGATTTATACAGCTTCCTATCGGGCAGAAGAATCGTAAAGAGAGAGAAAAGAATCACGCTCGTCCACTAATCATCAGCAAAGAGAAGTATGGCTAAATACACATGAATGCATGCTTTGCTAATGCACGGTTAATCACCAGTTAACTCATGAAGAACTAAACCGGTTACGTTTTAACTTTTACTTTATTAAGCCTCTGAGATCCTGACACACTGCACTTGTGGAGACTCTGGGAACACTGGCATTAATTCTTTTCTTCTCCGCCTGGTTTTCTGACACTGCTGGCCTTAAAAGCATTTCTCTGCCCATCTTTTCTATTTCTATTATTGCATTAGTGTTGCATCCTTCTCATCGGCATTTAATCATTTTTTACTTTTAGCCCGAATGCAATCTCTTTCTTGCCTCATTTTCTGGAAAATGAAAACAGGCGTAATAATTCAGAACAGCTGAAGCGTAAGGAGTTTTTGACTTTCAGCCTGTATGTAGAGAGAGATGTTTCCTGAAGTACTGCTAGTCAGTAACTAGGCCATTCTGATTACACGTTACACACAGTCCAGAAAACACTTCACAACCGAAAGAAAGTAGAAAACCCCCTCAAGCATCAGTGTGCCAATAAATCCTGCTCTCCTATTCAAAGGAGTCGTATTTTCCACATCGTGTGCTGTTTTCATTCCTTTCAGAGCGTTTTATTCTGACAGGACCCCACACGCGGGTGTCCTTTCTGCTGCCTGCCTCAGTGCTCCTGTAAAGCAGAGCTCTTTGTGTCTGTCCTGTGTGCCAGAGACAGTGTGGCAGTTTATCCAGCACACACACACACACACACGCTTTCTGTGGACTTACATCACTCCGTAACAGTGTGTTATGAGTTCACAGCTCCAGTGATTCAGATAGACTGCACATATATTAATGCAATCACAGCTAATGCATTGCAGGTAAAACTAAGATATCGTTCTTTTGATGAGGGATTTGTTACTAAAAAGTACCTGTTGTTATAAACTACAGCAGTGCGATGATCAGTCCATCAATACACAATTTAAACTCATCATAAATATGGCTCTTTGTAAGAAATTATTACATAATTATAGAGCAGAGCTGGCATAAGCGAACCAAGCGGCTGAGCAGCCTACATGAAATTACAGTTTATTTCATTTGTGATATATTTTGTCGAAGGGCAATGGAAATTATACAAAAGTGCAATATTAAATGTATCCAGAGCTTGTCTGGCTCAGGGCCGATCAAAGCATGGCGCGTCAAAGGGTTAATATTTATTATAAAAACATATAAATGGTAATAAAATGACAAAACTGATCGATATTTATGTTCTGTTAATGCATTGTCTGCTGGTTTATTTGGCTACTTTTCAGTACGCCACATTATATGCCATTTAATACATTAATACTTTGAATGCTGTAGGTTTGCAACTGTTACGATAAAAATCACAAAACTGATTATGTGTTAGATTGTCACATTGGCGGCACTTAGGGGCCCCCAAATAATATCTGCTTAGGGCCCCATAAAGCCTTGGGCCGGCCCTGTTAAGCATTGTTGTTACAAATTGTGTAAAACAATGTAATATGTTTAATATAATATTGCAAAGTGTTTTGACTGCGCAATATTTTCCAATTAATTCTGTCAATAAACCTTAACTAACATGAAGTGTTGGGTGTGTTGGGACAAGTGTTGGGAAGATTACTTAACAGTAAAATGTAACGATTTCGATTACTTTATTAAAATGATGTAACCGATTACATTTGATCACCTTTTAAAAATCGAAATCAAAAAAGTGAATGAAGTTGTACCTGGGCAGCGTGCGGTAGTCCCCGGCATACTCTTCATATTTATACTGGATCACATGCAGCTGGGAGTTATAATATTGACAGGCCTATAGAAACAAAAAAAAACATCTTACTGCAAGAGCTGAGTGACAAAAAAACATTCTGGCTGATGTTTCTCAAACAAAACGAAGTAATGTGTTAGGGGTCTGAATATTTATGTCTTTAACACTTTTCCCAAGTTATAATAAATCTCTTTTTTTTTCGACTTTGCTATATGTTATTTTGTGTTGTGTGTAGATTGATGTTAACAAATCATATGATGGCAACATCACCTTCTGTAACTTCAGCTATTATTCAGTCTTGAGATCTATTTAGACCAGCACTAAAAATGTGGTCAGACTCAGAGGAAGTGGAGTTAGATGCCATTTTAACGTGGCAGTATTTGGATTAATTTATGGTTTCTGGCTTCCCACAAGTCATGGACAACATATAGGGACAACATATACAATAAAAAAAACATATTTTGCAAATTTCCTACCATTATAATATCTAACCTTTACGTAATATGCATTGCTAAAGACTTCAACTTTAAAGGTGGTCTTCTCCAGATTCTCAAATAGTTGTATCTCGGCCAAATCTTGTCCTCTCCTGACAAATGTATAAATCACAATTTCAAAATTTGACCCTTACGACTGATTTTGTGGCCGGTCCAGCGTCACATATAGAACTACTGTACTGTACATTATATATATAGGCCCTACATACAGAGGTCAGCTATGAATCCGAAGCACTGGCCAAAGCAGCGGTGTGCGTTTGAGCATGCAGGTCGGACGTCATCAGATCTCACCTGTCTGACCAGCAGACATTCAGCGTGTGTGTCGGCTCCCTCGGGCACAGTGGACCTCAGCGTTCTCTGCTCCACGGGAAGAGTGGACACCTGGAGGCACACAAACACAGTCAGACCTGAGACAACCGGCTGCTGGGTGACGACTGCGATCACCTTCATGCAAACAGCTTAAAACCGGTCTGTGTCCGTGCACAAACGCCATAACCCGTGCTCTCCCGGTTTCCTGAATTGGAAAGAGTTCACGTACAGCGGATTTAAGGGCATCCTGCCAGAGCAAGTGTTTTACGGTTAAAGAGTAGATGTAGAACACAAACGGATTTTCTTGACCAATAAACGATAAAAAATATGTTCTCATCTCATGCAGCCGAAGCGGTACAGTCATAGAAACTTCTAGTATGAGAGGAGAATGAGACATTTTGGAAAGCAATCCATTGATTTACTCATATTTTTTGCTTCTGCTTCATTTCCGAGTGTGATTTGGGCTTGAACAACATCCAACAGTCCAGCAATAACCTTTTATTAGGACTAAATAGTCTGAATAGCATGTGCATTTAGTGTAGATGAACTGAGGAATATCAAATGTAAGGGTCATTTCCTCCTGAAAAAAACCTGAGAATTATTTGTTCTTTTTTTTTGTTTAGTGTTTCCGCTACTGGGAAATAACCAAATGTTTTTTTTAGACTTTGTTAGGGCATTTTTTTTTTGGTAGTTACGTAGACATACATAAATATAAATAAGCTGGAATCCAATCAGGAATGGTCCTTTTGTTGTCTCTAATCCCGAGTCATTTTAACATGTTGCTTCATGGCGTTCTGAAGCGAGAACAACCTTAGTAAGCTTGTTAGATTTGCTTGCTAAGCAGATTTACGGTCTGGCCGTGTTTACTCCGTCTGCTGAGTATTTAAAAAAGCAATATTGAATACATGCGTCGTGTTGTCTCTCCCCTGCTTTCACCAGACGTCCCTTGTCTCCGAACACGTTGATTGTTGGCATGAACAAAAAACTAATTCTCTAATAATTGACCTTTATTCCTCACCGCCCACTCATCGTTTCCTGTTTTTATGAAGCCCTTCCCTCAGAAATTGGCACTGAGATCTGATTGGTTAGCTGGCCAAGTGCGTTATGATTGGCTAAACGTGTCCCGCCCCTCTCAGCCCATGTGCTTTGGTTGCATTGTAAACAGTGACGTCATCTATATCGCTTATTAATCTGAGCCTGAAGAAAATTGAGCAGAACCTGTGCAAGCATGGCTCTTTTAACATGGCTCCAGTAGAATCGTTTGAAAAGAATCGAACAATATATTTAGGGGGCTCCAATATAAGGGGGGCTCCTCCCCCTTTGTTGCATGTTCCCGGAGGGCGGGGTTTATCCGGGTCCTTGATGTCACGGACCCAAGAAGTAACTCGTTGTAGTCCCTTACCAGCCATTTTTGTAGGCCAGAATTTTAAAAGACAGCATCTTCGTTTGCGTTCAACGTTCAACACTGCAACTTTGCAGATATTATTATTGCTCAAACTGCAACATTACACACTAACCAACATTAAAAAAGTGAAATCGCCCGTCCTGGTGTGACTATATACTACAGTTCAGCAAAATAAGAAGCTCATAGCGTTATCATTTAAATGCAATATTATGTGTTTTCGCTCAGTTTTGCCCTTTAAAGCCACAGCAGATCTTTAAATGAATGCATATGATTATTTATAACACACAATGAATACTAAATTAAAGTTATTTCATTTATAATAGATATCTTGCAACATCTTGTGAGTGGTTAGGTGTTTCCTTTGAGGCTATTGTGAGTCAGCTGTATGTAATGTTCATTATATAAACCTTTGAGTATTAATAGACTTAGATAGAATGTTCACATACTTGTGAAGTATCTCATACTCGGCATGTCTGATGAAGAACCATCAAAACAAAGTGTTAGCATATGTCTAATAAAGGCTGGTTGTGGTTGCGGAGTTACTTATCAACAGCTGTCTAAAGAATAGCAGGAAAATAATCCAACTGATATACATTAAAAAAAGTTAAAAGCGAATGTGTCATGTCACATATCTGATCCTATGGCTATTTGAGAAAACAATAGTATTGTTATCATTAATACTACTTATGAGTGGTAATCGTCTGCTTCGAGTAACATCAGTAAAACGGCAAGATATGAGACTTGTAATGCATTATAACTATGAGAAATATAATGCATTGTAACCGAAGTGGATATGAATCGTGTTCATTGCGTGTTAGAAACATATGAATATTCATGAGATATGTTATAAACATGTTATAAAGTTATTGCATCCTTTATAATGCCTTAAGAATACCATTATAATGTATCATAAATGTAGGCTTCATAGAAAGCGTTACCCTTTTTTGTCGAATCAAATAAAATATTTCTAAAGATACAAAGCTGATACTTTTACATCGAACACAAAAATAGCCGTTTGAATCATTTTTTGCACGTATTTTCACAGTGAAATTTATTTAGCAATTAACTGCTGCTAATTACATTAACTATTCAAAATATAATGTCATTAATTTGGTTACAATTTTTAATCAACTGACAGCCCTAGACATAATATTTATGATTCTTTTAATACAATTTTTTGTTAACATAATATAATATGCATGTGTACATGATGTATATATAAATGAACACATCTACATTATAGTTAGAAAATATATGTAATATATAAACAACATATTTTCTTAAATATATACACATGCATATAAATAAATTAGAGTTAAGGTCGCTAAAAAATACTAAAAAAATACTATTTGAACATTATATTCATCAAAGATTCCTGAAAAAAGTGTCTCGGGTTCCAAAAAATCTGACGTGAACAATTTCCAGCACTGTTAATAAATCAGCTTGATGGTTTCTGAAGGAGAAATACATAAATGTATGTTAAAACTTGTGATTGACGTGATTTTGCTACGACTGCGACTTCTCTTTTGAAACAGCACTCCAACATACTTTCCTCGGCGTACTGAAGTCTCTCCTCCATTAACATCCATTAAAAAAATGGATGATGTCTTTTTTATTGCCAAGTTTAGTGGTTTAGAAGATACGCGGTCGGGGGAAGATATAGCTTCCTCAACCACATGTGCTTTTATTTTGGGAAAAATACGCAGTACTTTCCACACGATGACTGCGCCGGTCTCCAAAAACACATCACGATCTACTCGTAACAGTTCCACCACCCACCAGTAGAGGTCCCGATCCCATCCGACGTAGATTCACGATAAACCGCATCTGGAATTAATTAACGCTGTGTTTATATATTGACTGAGACCGGCCCGGGCTGCCGCTTTCAGGAGTATTCTGCGTGGATTTGTCGGTGCTGCCTTTCTGGTTTTAAGCTTTCCGTTTTTCATGGTGAACACAGCAATATAAAGGCGTTACATGTTTGACTGTGCTCACTGAGAGAAGCCGCACAAGCCGTGTTTATATTTGTGCCATGCAAAAGCCCAGATCTATGTTTGAAAGAGGATGTGGTCGGAAAGGCTGTTTTCAGCGCTGCGCACAGGGAGAAGTTTTTAACACATACGCAAGCATGCACGCAGTCACTCAACACCTACTTCGTGACTTTTGGTAAATTTCCAAATCGGAGCCCTTTGAAAATGTCAGAAAGAGCACGTCATCGCGGGACGTAAACGCGCGAACGCTCGCGCAAAAGAGAGAGAGAAAGAGAGCGGAGCACTCACGGTGAAGTCCAGGTCTGGGAAGAGCAGGAGATCTTGAAGAGGGTCTTCTCTGAGCTCAGGTTCGAGCTCTGAAACCACAGCCTCGTAGTCCAGAGGGTCGATCAGTTTGGGCTTCTCCTGCTGGGAAAAGCGAACAAACAAAACATTCAATTTCATTTCAATTCAATTCAAGTTTATTTGTATAGCCCAAATCATTGCAAAGCAGCTTTACAGAACATTAAGGTTTATATTTAATAATAGCTTATCAGGGATAACTGTCTCAAACTCGAGTAAAAATCAAGCGTATGCTTTTCTGTGTCAGTTTCGTTTAAATCAGACGATGTGTTTTAAAACTTCCCTGCACCATGACAGTGTAATTGTTTGGCCGTCAACGCGTGACAGACACAAACATCCAAAATATCATCCAAAATATCTCAATTGTGTTCTGAAGCTTTTAAACAACACGATTAATGGCAACATTTCCATTTTGGGGTAGAGTAGCCCTTTAAACTTCTTATTGAAGGGGTCACATGATGCGATTTCGAGTTTTCCTTATTGTTTGGAGTGTGCATAGAAAAGATCTGTAAAGTTACAAAGACTAAAGCCTCAAACCCAAAAAGATATTATTTATAAACGTAAAGACTCATCCTTGCCTTACAAATCTGTCATTGTGTCAGTGGTTTTATCGTTCATCAACGTTTCCAACGACATCGTTTCTCTGCGGCTTTATCGTTATAGCTGTGGTGTGGAAGAACTATATCTTTATTGTTATCTTTCTCGTTATTATTGTGCTAGGTGAGAACGGGCCTCTATCCTTGCTGTAAAGCATAGTTGCCGTGGAGACGATCTGTGATTCCAAATATGGTAAGGGGTGTAACATCTTTGTCACACTGGATAGCTGGCCAATCAGAACAACGCGCTTTGTAAAAATCAACACGTTTCAGAAAGGTGGGGCAGATTAGAGTGACTATAATTTATGATATGATAAATAATGTGTTTTTTTTAAACCACGATGTAAACACGATGCATTACATTTTTAACATCCATCATACGACTGCTTTATTTGCATCTTTGTATGTGCTTGCATCATCTGATGATGTAAAGTGTAAATTAGGGTAACTGGCAACGCATTATTGGTCCCTTTGCATCAGGCTCTTACTGACAACAATGCAATCAATGTTCAAAAGGAATGCAATAAAAAATGTAATAAAAATACAGGTGAAATAAATTGAACGGGGAGGTATCAGACTCTGAAGGCTTCTTTATTTCAATCAAATCCACTTCAGATTGAAGCTACAAGCACGGAAAACAACAAGTGGATTTCTCAGCCAAATGTGAACCTGAGCCAACAGTGAAGATCAGTGTTAAGATCTGATAGACTGATGCTCTTCACGGATTTCTCAACAATCTCAACAAACAGATAAACCTTTGTTCAAACAAACCAAACTGTAGGGTTTTGTGTGTTTTATAAAAGGTAATCATATTGTCCATTCAGAATGTACCCAGGTGACGCACTGATTGGTGAATTGTCTCAGATCCTCTTCAGACCATGTTTCAGTCTGCTCTCTGACTGGGTCGCTCAAGGACACAACTCTTTGTTTGTCTCATCGGTGTGTGGTTGTTTTGTGCTGATAACTCCTTCTACCCTGACCAGTTCCCCAGTCCCAGTTTCTGAAAACCACCATCCTTCACCAGCAGAAAGCTATCCCTGTTGAAAAAAAACTGCATATGCTGGTTAGGTAGCATGGTTTAAACTGGTCAAGTGCTGGTCATGAGCTGGTCCCGAACAGAAACTAGTTGCTTGGGACCAGCACTTGGCCATCTTAAACCAGCACACGACCAGCTGAGGACCATATTGATCCAGCAGCCATGCTTCAAATGACTTCTTCTCTTCTTTGCCGAGTTGTTTTCTGCTGCCAATCCTCAACTCTTCTACCCTGCTATTCTTCTGTCACATCTCTAATGTCCATTTCCAATGAAACGAAGCAAGACCGAAAAATTCCAAACCCACTCCAACCCTAATTAAACACACCTGAACCAGCGAATTAAAATCTTCAAGATCACTAGAAACTTTGGCTGCACTTACACTGGCACAACAAATCAGATTAGTTTGATCTGACACAGATCAGAGTTTCTTGCACACAAGTAAACACAAAAATCCATTTCTTCATATATGATCTGGGTCACTTCCAAATGTGGATTTCGATCAGATACATATCCGGTATCTGGACATCTGATCTTCGTCTGAACACACATACCCCTCAGAACCTCTGAGCCCTTACAGTGTTTGGCCATAAAAACTGTGTTTAAATGTCTGCATGCATGCTGTATGCGCTTGCATTTTACTGAGACAGGAACCTTCTGAAAATTGCACAATATTCAGGAACTAGTTTTCAACTCTTGCCCTGTGAATTTTATAAATACAATAGCTTTGATGAAATGTAAGCAAGTGGGCCAAAAAATTTGATCTGTGCATTAAGCCTTGTAGCGCAAAGCAGGCAAAGGCGAGTGTGTTTGAGCTCTCTTGGTTTAAAGAAATAGCAAACGCACAAAAAAATATTTAAGTGTCAAGGTTCTGAATACATAAAGTGACATTTGAGTGTTTTCTGTAAAACAAATCACAAGGATATCACAATAATGAGGGTATAAAGGGCTGGGCGATGTGGGATAAAAACCCATTTAAAGCCTGAACCTGGAGCCTCCAAAAACAGACTCAACTTAACAACTCAACTAAGAGAATACAAGACCTGAAACTGGTCTGTGAGACAAAGGAGACATTCAAAATGTGCCGTGACACTCAAATAAAGAGCCTAATCTGATTTCACTTCTGGTCACTTGTTATCACGTCTTAACACCCACCTGATTTGGTCAAGCCTAAACAAAACTAAAGCTATTCAACCTTGTTTCCAACATTATGACTCATTTCTTTTGTGTTAAAACTAAATAGCACAGCCACTTTAATCACGAACATAACGATCAATGAGCCAGAATTACAAAAGCATATAAATGGCGGATGGAAAATCCAACTATTAGTTAAAGCTTTTCAACAAACAAAACACTAAGATGCCACTTCTGTGGTGCGTGAGGGCTGTCACTCACTGTGAATTACTGCAGAAAGTACAACAACACTCATCTAAATTCCTGCTGGACCAGCTCGAGCCCTCCTCATGTTGTCTCATTGGTTAGCGATGAGCATCTGAACACCGTAACTATGCTGTAAAAAGCACTTGGTTGTCTTATCAAGCAAAACATTGAATTGAGACTTCTGGATGAGGAAGCGAGGTCGATTTGAGCTTGTTTGGGTTGATAATGGTTCCTAATCAGTAACCCAGTGGTCGTGGGTTGGTAATGTGGACGTGAAAGAGAGCATGCATGTCACGCAAACTCCAACGCAAGTGCTGATCCTGTGCTTATGACGGCATATGTGTGGAAAATAATCTCGTTTGAGGAGAAGCTGGAGAGCGGGAAGAAGAACTGAAAAGGCTGAAATGACACTTAAGACTAGCTTTTCCAGGTTTGACACAAATGATTTCTAGATTTGTCTCCTTTATCTGTCAAAACATGCTCATGAATTATGTATACAACAACTTTTTATTTATATATATATATATATATATATATATATATATATATATATATATATATATATATATATATATATATATATATATATATATATATATATATATATATATATATATATATATATATATATATATATATATATATATATATATAAGCACAACAAACAATAAAAAAATACTTTTTTCTTTCTTCCATTTTTGTGATAATTTTCAATTTTATCAAATTAGTTGCATAGTAAAAAAAAAGTTGTTTCAAATTGAAATAACGTGTTACCCTCTGCCTAAAATGTTTTAGTTTGGTCAAATAAAACATTTAAGTTTTCACTTAAATTAATATTCTAACAGTTTTCACAGTAAATAAACATTTTAAGTTGACTCAACTAAAAAGAATGTAGACAGCAGGGTAATTTTCTCAAGTTATTACTCAAGTTAAAATAACATTTATTTTAATTGACCAGAACGGATCATTCGTGCGCATGCTAGTAAACAGTATATTGAATGTCGCTAACAAGCATATTGTACAATGTCAAATGAGAAGTAAACTCTGAGATTACTCAGCAGCTTTAGAGGTTTGTAAAAACAACAACAAAAATAATTCTGTATATTTGTGCGTCTATGAATTGAGCGGATGCCTGATTGGAGGATCTTAATCTAGTTATGAATACTTTAATGATGCTTTTTGTGCTTCTCATTCAGAGAATGAAACGGTTGAAGAGATGGCATTTCAGTGCCAACAATATCCTTTGCTGTTTTTACACCTTGCTCACAGGCTTTTTTTGGTATCAGATTGTCAAACGGATAAGATGCTTTTATTAGGT
This sequence comes from Puntigrus tetrazona, assembly GCF_018831695.1. NCBI lineage: Eukaryota > Metazoa > Chordata > Actinopteri > Cypriniformes > Cyprinidae > Puntigrus > Puntigrus tetrazona. The sequence goes on from NC_056713.1 coordinate 7,207,417, forward strand.
CATTTGTGAAAGATGAGCGAACACTTCTAAAGGATGTCTTGTCAGAAAGCGGTTTCGGTGTTGCCAGGACCAGGAGAGGCCCTCTGTGATGAACTTTCAGAAGCATAAAGTAAATGCACATGCATTTGAAAAAAAAAAAAGATATTAAATTACTTATGATTTTTACTTGTCACGTAGGGTATGCTATCTGACTTCTAGTGATCAGTACTGCTTTCTCTGCTCACACTTTATTTTAAATTCTTGCTTTTAACAAACCATTAACTTTGACCTCAACAAACTCCTCATCCGCTGCTTATTAACAGTAAATGTGGTAGTTGTTGAGTTTAGGTATAGGGTAGGATAATTATATATAGAATTTGTGCTTTATAAGTACCAATAAACAGCCAACTTGTTAATAATAAGCATACTAATAAGCAGCTATAGTCTCTATACTAAAGTGTTACTGTCACGTTTGCTCTGTGTTTATTCTTGAACTTTTATGTTAAATTGTTTTTCTGCCTCAGTGTTTCTTTGTTCATTTCCTGAGTTTAGTTCCTGTCTCCTTAGTTTTCTTGTTTGTTTCTATGACTATTCCTTATTTAAGTGGTGTGCTTTCCTCTTGTTTGTTTGTCGTTATACGTTAAAGATGTTCCTGGTTCTTGGATTGTCTGAGTATTTTGTTATCTTTGTGATTTGCCTGATCTGGCCAGCCAAACAATGCACAAAACAGCAGCACAAAATTATGTGTGGAGATTGCCTCATCGTGGACTTGAGCTTGCACATTTATATAATATGGGTGAGGTATGCCAGATATTTTTTCGTGGTGTCCTATCTGAGCCACTCAGCTCACTCAGCTCACCTTTGCATGATCCTCACTGAACCTGGCTCTCCAACTGAGTGACTCTTTGTTCACTGTGGGTGTCATGGAAGAGGAACATGTTCGAGTTGAGACAGAACAGTTTTCACTAAGTTAGGTCAAGTCAGGTCACAGTTGATCAGCTGGAGTTGAGTCACAGCTGTTCTCAGTGAATCGAGTCGCAGCTGTTCTGAGTGAATCGAGTCACAGCTGTTCTGAGTGAGTCGAGTCACAGCTGTTCTCACTGAGTCGAGTCGCAGCTGTTCTCAATGAGTCGAGTCGCAGCTGTTCTCACTGAGTCGAGTCGCAACTGTTCTCACTGAATCGAGTCGCAGCTGTTCTCACTGAATTGAGTCGCAGCTGTTCTCACTCATTTGAGTCGCAGCTGTTCTCACTGAATTGAGTCGCAATTGTTCTCACTGAATCGAGTCGCAGCTGTTCTCACTGAGTCGAGTCGCAGCTGTTCTCACTGAGTCGAGTCGCAGCTGTTCTCACTGAATCGAGTCGCAGCTGTTCTCACTGAGTCGAGTCGCAGCTGTTCTCACTGAGTCGAGTCGCAGCTGTTCTCAATGCAGCTGTTCTCACTGAATCGAGTCGCAGCTGTTCTCACTGAGTCGAGTCGCAGCTGTTCTCAATGAGTCGAGTCGCAGCTGTTCTCACTGAATCGAGTCGCAGCTGTTCTCACTGAGTCGAGTCGCAGCTGTTCTCACTGAGTCGAGTCGCACTGAGTCGAGTCGCAGCTGTTCTCACTGAATCGAGTCACAGCTGTTCTCACTGAGTCGAGTCGCAGCTGTTCTCACTGAGTCGAGTCGCAGCTGTTCTCACTGAGTCGAGTCGCAGCTGTTCTCACTGAGTCGAGTCGCAGCTGTTCTCACTGAGTCGAGTCGCAGCTGTTCTCACTGAGTCGAGTCGCAGCTGTTCTCACTGAATCGAGTCACAGATGTTCTCACTGAGTCGAGTCGCAGCTGTTCTCACTGAGTCGAGTCGCAGCTGTTCTCACTGGTCAGTCGCAGCTGTTCTCACTGAGTCGAGTCGCAGCTGTTCTCACTGAGTCTGCAGCTGTCTCACTGAGTCGAGTCGCAGCTGTTCTCACTGAATCGAGTCACAGATGTTCTCACTGAGTCGAGTCGCAGCTGTTCTCACTGAATCGAGTCGCAGCTGTTCTCACTGAATCGAGTCGCAGCTGTTCTCACTGAGTGAGTCGAGTTCTCACTGAGTCGAGTCGAGTCTGTTCTCACTAAGTCGAGTCGCAGCTGTTCTCACTGAGTCGAGTCGCAGCTGTTCTTACTGAGTCGAGTCGCAGATGTTCTCACTGAATCGAGTCACAGCTGTTCTCACTGAGTCGAGTCGCAGCTGTTCTCACTGAATCGAGTCACAGATGTTCTCACTGAATCGAGTCACAGCTGTTCTCACTGAGTCGAGTCGAGTCTGTTCTCACTGAGTCGAGTCGCAGCTGTTCTCACTGAGTCGAGTCGCAGCTGTTCTCAAAGAGTCTGTTCTCACTGAGTCGAGTCGCAGCTGTTCTCACTGAGTCGAGTCGCAGCTGTTCTCAATGAGTCGAGTCGCAGCTGTTCTCACTGAGTCGAGTCGCAGCTGTTCTCACTGAATCGAGTCGCAGATGTTCTCACTGAGTCGAGTCACAGATGTTCTCACTGAATCGAGTCACAGCTGTTCTCAGTGAGTCGAGTCAAGTCTGTTCTCACTGAGTCGAGTCGCAGCTGTTCTCAGTGAATCAAGTCACAGCTGTTCTAACTGAGTCGAGTCGCAGCTGTTCTCACTGAGTCGAGTCGAGTCTGTTCTCACTGAGTCGAGTCACAGATGTTCTCACTGAATCGAGTCGCAGCTGTTCTCAAAGAGTCGAGTCTGTTCTCACTGAGTCGAGTCGCAGCTGTTCTCACTGAATCGAGTCACAGCTGTTCTGAGTCGACAAAACAAAAAAGGTAACCTCTATGGACCAATAGTCACTATTAACTAGTTGCTTATTAGCATGCTTATTATTAGCATATTGGTTGTTTATTAGGACTTACAAAGCACATATTCTGCCTGACCTTATTCTTCATCCCCAATCCTGCCCAACACATGAACTTATCTACCTTACTATTAATAATTGCAGTTTAATTTGTATATGACCTTATTCTTCATCCCCAATCCTGCCCAACACATGAACTTATCTACCTATATATATATATATATATATATATATATATATATATATATATATATATATATATATATATATATATATATATATATATATGTATATATATATAAATATTTACACATACACATCAAGCTGCCTTGTCTTTGCTCCAGAGGACACAAAACACAGCTGTCCTGTCAGCAGCCAATACTATACTCGACCCTGCTTGATAAATACAACAGGACACAGTGGGTCGGGACACAAACCCTGAAAGACCTACAGATATTGATGTCATTTCTCATAAGACAAGTAAATCTGCTTTCAACTGATTCCAAATGTTCTCAAAAACAGCAGAAAATACAGGGAGAAACACAACCGGACACTGAGACATTAGTCATTTTCCCCAATAAACCAGCATACAACAGCTTCCTGAGTCACAGATCTGATGCTAATATCAGCATCTACATCAGCTTTAAACAGGGGAAATCCAACCATATTCACAACACATGCAATTACAGAACTGTAATCTCCAATGTCCAACACAATGTTTGCTTTGGTTTTATTTTACTTTTGCAAGTGCAGTGCGAGTTCATATGTGAAATTTCTAATGCGCCCATAATGAACAGACCCGATTAGACACGATACAATTCATAATGACGCACCGTATTTTATTAAAAGAATAGCTCTGTATAATTCACACATGACAAATAGCTGAAAATAATAAATACAAAAACAACAGTATAAAAAAGCCTAAAAAAGATCAGAAACATACACAGCAGTATAATATAATAATATGAAATACATTTTTTAATAGATTATGACATTTACATCACAAACATAAGAGATATTTATTTAATGTGAGGCAGTTAAACTCCATCTAAATGGGTTGCGATGCAGGAGAGCCAGGACTAATCACAGCTCATTAAAGTAGTATATTCACTGTTTACCTTACTTAGTTATAGTTAGTGAGCTGTACTTAGTTGGTATACTTACTAGGTTTTATTAAGTAACCAAATAATTAAATAAATGCGTAAAATGGCAAATAAAACAATTTACTTGCTTTTGAGTGACACTTACTTAAAATATTCAAGTAGCCACAAAGGAACCGACGCAGTGCGCTAATATGTTGCTAACGCACAACATAGCAACAGAAGGCGGCGAAAAATTCCTCCATGTCTGTTATCTTGCACTAATTGAATTCACTCGTTCTACAAAGTCATCTTCAAGCTTCGATTTTCAATACAACTGAACATCACATAAGCCACACAAACATGTTTTCCTAAAACATTTCATTTTTTCATTATAGTGATTAGCGTTCATTTTAGTTGCGCACTTAGAGGATTGTTAGAATTTTCTTTTTATTAATGCAGCGATGTAACATGTTAAGAAAGATAATAAATAGGTTGCTTTTAAAAGGTGACCTATGTTTTAATTTATTTATTATATAGTTATACTATTTTTCTATTAGTGCATTTTTTTGTGTTTATTAGTTGTGTTTTTATTAGTTGTTGTGCTACTACTGACACAAGACAGCAAATGAAATTTGCTAATAAAAACTCTAAAATAAAGCAATTGCATATTTATGCTGCTGCAATGCACTCTGGGAGTCAGTGAATAACTATATTAAGTCATGAGTAAATTCAACTTAAAATAGTTGTTAAAATGACTGTTATATATATTTAAGTAATTCAGGTTTTCTAGTAAATATTACCTACATTTGTTTAGGGCAACCAGTTACCTCAAGTTTATTAAATAAAATAAATTTTTATGATTTAAAAAATACAATTGAATTGAGATTCTTTGAAATTGAATTTTTAAGGTAAAAAAAACATATTTAATATTATTATATGAAATTTATAAGAACATATGAACTGATAATTACCGGTATTAATTAACTAATTAAACTGACACTATATATTTCCAAGCATATTTAGATTGTGACACTAATATCAGAGTATATGATAGCTGATACACTTTAGTGAAATTAGTCTTGTGTGCACAGCTCTGGATGAAAGTAGTTAGTAGTTGCTAAGGAACGAAATCCACAAAAATAATCTCCTCGATACAATATTATCCTCTGCTCACAGAAACAATCACTACTAGTAACATAACAGGGGAGAGTATTTCTCCATGGCAACACATATTATTGTCCATCATTCAACGGAGAAACAATCGACACGAGGCTTATCTATAATTCATAACTTACCAACAGCGTTCACTTTATAAAAGAAATAAAGGGAACTGCTAGAGGACAGACACTTCTCTAAAGAAACAACACATGCTTCTACTCTAAACTGTACGAGAGCATCAGATGATGAATTGAGTTCGATAGGTTCAGAACGCTAACAGGAGCGAAAACACAAAGAAGAGATGAAACGTCGCGTTCAGAAAGAGGAGATACATACACAGCTCACTCGGTTGCAGTCCGCCCGCATGCGTCTGCTTTTCATCTTCTTCCGAAAAGTGATTTTACTCCTAAAACTCATAATGAAGCGCAGGTCCGCACGCACACACGCGCCGATACGAGAGAGTCGACTTTAGCGAGAGAAGCAGAACTTTCCTGAAAGCAAGTGAAACCTGTCAGAAGAGCACGTGGTCGAGGGGAAGTAGACCTGCAGTGACATGTGACTTCAGAGACACAATGACAGTTCATGTATAAAACACATGCAGCATGGTGCGTGCAACACATCTGCATTTCGGCACGCTTATGCACTGTCGGGGTTTAGCTGAGCCCAAATGTATTTTTATGTAAGGAAGAGTAGACTGTAATAGTAATAGTAATATTCTACACCAGTCACTTAAAACAGTGTAAGGAAAGTAGCGTGTGTCTTAGTGTAGTGAGATGCTGTGTACTGGTGGGCCAATGCAGGGATGATGTACTTTTTTAAGCCAAAAGCCAGAAACAAGCTGCATTTTACCGCTTCCAGTTCTCTCGTTCCAAACTCGATGAGGTTTTGGTTAAAAGCCTGACATAAGGTCTGTGGTGAATGAAATGAGCAATAGAATGCCATTATTTTGCTGAGTTCGATGCCTTCCTGGTTCCTAGTAACATATTTTGTTGACCCTGGAACAGTATTTTAATCTAAAAATGTAGTCTTGACCATATCGCTACTCTTAAACCTAATCGTACCCATGAGTAATGCCTGAGATCAGATTGAATGATAGATGAATGACACTGATATATGATCTAAACTTCACGAAAACTGCAAACTGCTTTTTCAAATCTAATTGGTTAATCCTAGAAACACAAACAACAAAGCTTTGGCATGAGCAAAAATTCTCTATTTTTTGGCCTATTTGCAGTATTTCTGTATTTTGCGTTTGCTCTTTTGCATCACCAGGAATATAAACTAAAATGCACTTTTAACATACTATCTTTGTATTTAAAAAATCGATTTATTTACCACTGCAGCGTACAAATGGGTTCAAGTGCGCTACTACATACAAACACACTGAACAGATCTACTCATTAAACCTAGTCTAAATCTACTCTAAAACTATTCTGTTGCTTAACAGTTTGGTTGTAGTCTACTTTTTTAACTTTTTACCAGTTGCATTTAGGTTTTACATTTGAGCACCATGACCGTTTTGTTGGCCACAGAGCTCAAAAACCAATGAAAAAGTCCCTTTTTGTGGAGGGAACCACGGTGATTCTCACTTACTGGATGGCCAGCAAAAATGACATCATCACAGCTGCGGTCTATGAAATATTTGGCCACTTTGAGTTATATATAGGTATTACCCTGTCTGATTTACAGAGGTTGCAAGATCAAGCAGGCTGCCCAGGAGACGTTAACCATTTCATTGCCACTTTTTAATGTCAACCAGTGTTCCTGTAGACCATTAACACCCCTCTTACATGTATTTTCTTCGTCTGCATGTCAGCTGTGTTCACTTTTTTTTCACTTTGAACCATATTTGACGCATTTATTTTGACCTTATCGGCTGTGCGCACTTATACATGCGTAGCTTGCTGATAGGATCAGACAGACACCACAACGGTTGGGTGTCCTACATGCGGCTGAAGGTGGTCGATCATAGGGTATGATCCAGGAGCCAGGGGAGACCATACAACATCTAGGCACAGGAAAAATGGAAATCTGGCATTAAACAATCCAATTTAACATTAGCTTTTCCCCAGCTCACATACTGCCTGGTCTCCACTGACACTGCAGCCATTGAGATTGTAATGGACCCTCCACCTCCCCCAGCTCCACCTGTCTAGATCCAATGTGGCATTTATGCAAGCTATTCAGAAAACAAAAACATACATAGAAGATTATAGCATCATGGCTGTGTATCTATCGGCAGTAGTGCTTGCAGTAAGCATTATATAGAATATTAACGTTATCATATCAATCAACATGCTAAAACTATATGCGAGCCTGGTCCACTGAAACTGAGATTTCTACATAATCTGAAAGCTTTTTAATAAATACGCTTTTCATTGATGTATGATTTGCCATTGATGTAATATTATTATTATAATAACTCGAAATTTGTGCAAAAAAATCTTAACATTGAAATATTGCCTTTAAAATCATCCAAATGAAATTCTTGGCATATCACTAATCAAAAATTAAGTTTAGATATATTTATGGTAGGACATTTTTTTTTAAATGACCTTTCCTTAACATCCTAATTATTTTTGCCATAAAAGCACAATATATAATTTTGACTCACGCTTGCATTTTTGCTACAAATATATCTGTGCTACTTATGACTGTTGTTGTGCTCCAGGGTCACATATAACTACTCTTTACTCTATTTATGACATAATAGGATTCTTCGGAGATGTGATATTCCAGAAAGCCTGACTGATCAGTTTTCAAAGAAGAATGTCAAAATTATTCAGGGAAATATGTTTTAGAAGTAACAGAAGCACTTGGGGGGAATTGTAAGGAGACTTATTTCATAGCACAAGCTGACCTTCATGTTTAGCTTTCATCTTGCGAGAGTGCTTTTTGAAAAAGAGCAGAAGAAATACCAAGCGAGTGTCTCCTAGCCATTTCTTCAACATGACAATGACAGACAAGCCTTCGGTGGATAATCATTTCATCCAACCTTTAACACTCTTGAGCACCTGTGAGGGCTTTTAAAGAGCAACGCTCTACGCTTTACGAATTTAGCATGACGTATACGTTTGTTAAGGCTTGTTTTTGCAACAATCAGTTATCTTAAATGTATATTTGCAGTCTTGTGGCTGAAACGTAAATCTTTCTTTTTCTAAACGTCCTCTTAGAAGAACAAAGTAAAGAGGGAAAAAAGCTAAATGAACAAAATGAATGAAGGCATACTGTAAGTGACTCCAGATGCAGAGCTGTTTTCGGCCTTGTTTTTTTTCTTTTTCTGTTGACCTACATGGAAAATCACTGCACCAGCTGACATGTATTCCTACTCATTAGACCGAGAATGAGCCGTATCAACTTAAACATAGTAAATGAAACACAGCGTAAGTCAGTTTCTTTGCCTGCCTCTCTCGTGACCCCGGATCTCAGATCTGTCTCTTGGTCCATACAGAACATAAGCACAGCTGCTGCTCGGTTTTTCCCAAAGATCCCAGCATTTTTCCAGGAGTTTCAGCTCCCATGGGTGTGCCTGCTGCACTACTTCTTCCGCTCTCTGTCTGTCAGAAACTGGTCAAATCCCACCGCAGCTCTTCTCAAACCCTTTCATGCACACACAAGACTAGATCTTCACTACATCTAATACTAGCATATTCCCCTCGTGTGTTACAAACCCTTGTTCCATTGTTAAACAACCAATCTTTAATCAATGAAAACACACTCTTCACTCTGCACTTAATACATCACAGACAATATATCTTATCGGGCACCAGTCTCTCAGAATAATAAAGCTAATTCCACAAGAACATCTGGAATGAGCTGTCTTAGGAAAATAATAACAAGGACAACTTAAAATACAGTTTAAATAGTACATATACAATAATAATACTAAAAACTCTCAATTGTCGGCAACATTTGAAATGCATCTACTATATAAACTATTGTAAACTCATAATCAGCTAAAAATGGTTATGAAGCATTTCTAGACCTTTTATGAGAACAACAGACGACTTTTGTCTTTAGTTACAATGACAGGCTTATAAATGATTTTAATCAATGCATGCAAGATTCAGATTCTTCTTTAAAACACTGCTTTATCAAATTAAATATATAATGATGTTGCTATTGTGGGAATGGCACAGTGACTGGAGCAGATGTCTAGCATCACTGTTCATCCTGTTTATGTTCAATAAACGTGATCCTAAGCAGATTTGAGTTCATGATGACACATCTATTTAAATGCGGTTGTCCACATACAAAGAACAGGCCTCGGCATCCAGCTTTACATACAGAGCTGGGCAGTAATATAGTTCAAATCAGACAGCTGAGATCCGCTATTTGGTACACGTCACTTTCCATGATTTTATGTTTGCAAAAAAAGGGTGGATACGCAAGTCCAATTAAAAGATCTAATGAAAGAAATTATTAAACACACAAAGCTACATTCTAATCTGTACATAATAATACTCATTAAACCAATGAAATTCCGAGAGTGCATGCTAATTAGATTCTAATTGCAAAATCAGCTACATTTTGGAATGTTTTAAGATTCTAGAAGTTCCCAATAATTGCAGCTTTTATCAAAGTTTGGGAGGTTAGCTCTGGTTACCATGATTATAACGGGTTCGCTGGCGACCATGGCTTCTTCCAGTGCGCTGATTTCCAAGTGAACTTGTTCCTGCTGGTGAGAAAAGATGCGTGAAGGGTTTCTTCTCATTATGGAGTGTAGCAGACTGGTGGTACAGCCCATGCCTGGAGATCCCAAACCAGCATAGAACCAGCATCCGACCTGACGCCGAATCCTCAGAATGAACCACTTCTAGCTAATTTTAACTAGTTCACAGCTAGGACTAACTTGGAGTCATCAAAAGCGATACAATGACTTTTTGAGGTCTAAGACCAGAGTTCGACTAAAGTAAATCCTGAAGCTCATGTTGATGAAGTCCAGTAAGTGTGTGCCCTCTCATCGTCTTCTCCTGCCATTCTGTCCTCTGCTGTATCTGTCTGCCTCTGCAGATCCACTAACATCCTGTGAGTGTCTTCCAAAACCACACACACACACACACTCTTTCTGGAGAAGTGGAGAGCAGGAAACACTGACAACATTGTCTCACAGAGATCAGCTGCAGCTGTGCACAGCTGGACGCACCAATCAGCACCCGCCCTCCACATCAGCTGACCAAGAGAAAGAGCCAAAATCACGCTGGCAGTATACACACTCCCACAGTCTGCTCCTGGACCCTCGCTCTCACATACTCACATTCTCTTTACCCCTCGTTTTCTTCCACTCTGTTCCTTTAGACATGCGATTTACGAGAAGGTTTTTGGTTTATCTCTAAAGAGCGAACTAATAAAATCAGGATGGGTTCCATTTAACAAATAGAAATGTATAAAGGTGTCTGATTAGGTTGGTGTGGACTACTAAAGTGCCTCTACTATGGACTTTCATGCAGTGTGTAACAGTGAATGAAAACATCCTGCAGAGTTTTAAATATGGAAGTGCATCATGTATAAAGTTATTGTCTCTCAAAAGAAAGGGTCGACTCTGAATCATTAAAAAAAGTCTTTTTAAAAGTCTTTTTTCCCAAGCTGTTTCATGTTGACTGTTGATATGAAACATTAGCATGTTGCCACACACTAGGTGTTTTTTTTTTTTTACATTGGTCTAAATGAAAATGTTAATATATTCTTTACCACTAGGTGGAGACTTTGGTGCGATAAAATATACGCTGTGCACAAAACTTACAAACACTGCTTTTTTAAGGCATTACAGGCACGATGAGGTGAAAATGAACCTCAGATTAGTGCTCAGCTAAGGAGGGGTTCAGAAAAATTAGTCATTTGGGAGTCACATGCATGTCAACCTGTTTTTGGGGTCTTCCAAATCCAAAATATGAAGCTTTCATTATCTATAAGGGTCAGCAGCTACAGGCAATAGGATGAGCCTCAGGTGGCAAGCTAACAGAGCGTCTCATAGTGACTAAGCAAAGGCAGTTGCTTATGGTTTTGGTTTTGAGTGATGCACTGACTACTTTTGCTTTGACTACTGCACTATTGTTCTGCAGACACTGGTCTATTATTGTGGTAGGTTTCAGGTTCAGGCTCCTGTGGTTACGGCTGGTCACTTTATATGCCTGTCACAAAAAATCTTCCAGATGAAGAATACTACGTTTCTTCATAATCCAAAAACAGAGATTCTAGATTAGAGACACGCGTATCTAGTCCAGTCATGAAATGCTAGATGGGAGAGTTTGTTTGCTGAACTTTCAGAAACCTTCCACCTCCCCTAGCTCCACCTTTATACATCTGCTATGGATAAGCGTGTCTAGTGTGCCTTGTTTTGCTCCCAGCAGCATGTCTGTGGATGTCTTGGCAGTAGCAAGTCTCTGTATTTGCTCGTGCTATTTTGAAAGCTGTCAAGATTTTACACATATTCTGAACATTTGTTTTCTAATATAAGAATTTTTAACTTTTACTGTATCTCAGGTTAACCCTCTAGCATTTTAAAAGAATTAAACTTGCATCCTGACCTCTGAATAATACCAAAAATACCACTGAAAATGACAACTCCTCCCCCAAAACCATTCGGTGTCAAGTCTTTAAAAATAACTTAGCGAAGTAGACTCATTAAGGCCGATATACTCAGACAGCTGACACACAGAGAGCATCAAAACGGATCATTTGACAATTAATTGAAACGTTTTTGCAGCTGGAATGACATGAAGGTGACAACGGTTGCGATTGAAATATCCTTTTTACAATATATGTGCATGAGAGTGCTAGATGTTTCTGGCATGTTTGATGCTATGAGTTTAGACAATATTGCACGCTGTCTGTATAAAGCACACCACACACATGACTCAACTATGAAACAGTTGTTGGTCACTTTGTGCAAAGCACTCGTGGACAGAACGCATTAACACTAGCACGAGCAGTTTAGTGCATGAGAACTGCAAAAGACTGTGTGTGACTGATGAGGTTACTTCTGCGTAAAACCTCAACACACAGGATATTGCACACCTATCAAAACTTCTGAGAAACAGAAAGCAGAGGGTGTGTGTGTGCTTTTGTCAAGGTCACGTGACCAACAGAAGCAGTCTGCAGTGGCGGCTAATGTTAATATCACTGCTTTTGTGCCATCTAGTGTTTGTCCATCTACACCACAGGAAACTAGCCATTGAAAACTAGAAAACTAGCCATGGTCATTTGGCAGTTCGATAGTTTTACTTGTTCATGTATCGAGTATGTCCATGAATCCATCCAAACCAATGACGAACCAAGTGAAGATCAGCTGATTGCAGAGCACTGATTCCCGAACACAGCTTTGAAGAGGCTCAGAACCGGATGTGAGAAAGTCAGATATCGTGCGTTTTTTTCTTATGACTTTCTGGGGCAGACATAAGTAGAATGGTTTGTGTTCCTGTCTGAACGCAGTCAGTGACTGCTCTCGCTTGAGTGGCCAGAAATGTCTAGCTCTCGGTGAACATGAATGAAGCTTGCTTGCTGTGAATCGCTGTCATTGTGAGCCACTCTTGATAAAACTCAAGCTACATTCACGTCAGACAGCGGTGACAGAGAGGCCTGCAGGTGGCAGTCTCAGTCTTACACGAGTAAAGCTTTTTTCCCTTCTTCTTTTTTTTGTTCTGCTTTGAGAAAAGGAAACTATTAATTTCTCCTTAGGGAGGCATTAATAGACCTCAGACATGAAGAAGCAGAGGAAGATAAGCATTGAGTTTCCTCTCTCTCTATTTTTGCTCACTTTCTCTTTCTTAAAACGATTGAGTTTTACTACATTCTAAAACTTGTTTGAACATTTTTGATCTCAATGACTGAAGATTGATTAGCTTTATTCACACTGCCGGTGAATTTCTCCTTTTTTTTCCACAGACATTTGGCGCATATTGGGTCTTTTGGAAATTATTGACCATTAGTGATTACAAGCAGATGCATGGAAGAAAAGAGAAACAGAAACGTGAGATAAAATAAGCCAAAAAAATCAAGACACTATATTTCTCAATATCTTTTGAGAAGATGATTAAACAGCATCAACTGCTTAATGCATTACCAGTTTGCCTTTATTAGTTTCCTGCATGTACAGAAGATATGTTTTAAGTTTCCCTTGTCATGCTCAAGTGCATACAAATACACTTACAAAACATATACATTACTCCCAGCATTCACTGCAACTTAAAGGGGCCATATGATGGTACATGCACTTTTAGTTATTTGTATTAAAATGCATGTTAACAGAACCATCATATAGTGATACAAATGTGATATAGATCCGTCAAAATAAAGTGTAGACTGCTAACTAGTTTCCATATAGTTGAAAGGTTACTTACTATTAGTAGAACGTCTACTAGAAAGCTATTAAAATAGCTTTACCATAAATAAAAATAAAAAAATGGTTACTATAGTTAAACCGTAACCATGAACGACTGATCCATAGTTTTTCTACACTAGTATTTGTACAGCTGCAGTTAAACACATGGTACACCAAAAAGAAAAAGAAAAACATGATTGATTTCCTTTTTTTGTTTGGCATGCAAGTATATGCCGCATAACTGGTGAAGATGTTTTCTTAATTTGCTGCTGCTTTTTCTATTTGCGTGTGCTTATACATATATAAGACTCGGTACATACCCATGGAATTTGTAGGGGCAGAAAATTCCTTATCTGCCTCCTTATGAGTGCAGCGATCGACTACGACTGTAAACATTTCGATAGAGAAAATGGTGAGCTGTTCCTATCAGAAGAAATCTCGACGAGATCTTAGCTTTTACACCATCTCGTCCTTTCATTCACTATTAACGTACATACTCAATTGTATGCACACGTATGCAAATTTGTCCTGTTCTGGGGGGATGGGGAGTGCGAAGGCCATCAGTACAGCGTATTAATAGTTCTTCACTCCTGCGCCGCTCTTTGAATGAATTCTTGCATTCTCTAGGGGCATTCTTGAGTGGGAAGCTAGTATGCAGTTACTGCAGTCCACCTCCATCTGCAGCCCGTGCCAGCTGGGATAGAGAGGTCCCCATGCATACTGTGAGCCTTTGATGCACTCTTTCATCTGCTACAAGTCTTACTTTTTAGTATTATGTTTCCTTTTTTTTTTGAGTGATTACAGCTTATCTTTGGCCCCCTTATTAGTGGGAAAAGTGCAGCACACAACAGAAGTACAAAAGCAAAACACAAATAAATCAATAAATTAGCCTCGGTACTTGAGTTTCAGGATTCATCAAATTCCATGTAATCCATAATTCATAAGAAATGGTTGAGGTTATGAAATGTACTCCTAACCCCTAACCCTAACAAAATGGGGATGATACAGTATATCATTGTGCAATGTGAAAAGTATGCAGTCCATCTGACAATTACCACAGATTATAAAATCTCACCATATTATGTGGAGAGGACCAACCTGATGCTATAGACATGCTTTGAAAAGAAACACCGTCAGCAAAAACCCAAGAGGCATCCTAGCAGTCCAACTTTAAGATGCTTAGAGGTGAAAGCGACTAAGGTTTGCACGAATAGTCGAACATATTGAATAATTGTTATTCAATCAATAAAAACACTCTTTGAATTTCACTATGTGTTGATTTGCTGATCGCCAATACAGGGAATCCAGGATAAATAAGCAGTTGGTGAAGCTGATTTATCATAAAATTACCACCACAATGAGAAACCACACGAAATCACAGGAAAGACAGCTGTCCATCACGGCATTCACGACTGAACTCCGACTGAGCCGAGAATAGAGTTTATCTGATAGCGAAATGATTTTGAGACATATATAAAGTTTCCTCGAGGGAGAGTGGTTTAACACAAAGGCGCTAAGAAACTGTTAGCACACGTTATCTTTGTCAGCGCGTCCTTATTGTTATCAGACGGACGACACGAGTTTGCGTTCTCGGTTAAAGTGCGCAACTGCGTTGTTTTTACAAGCGAAAGTTAGGTTACTATGCTCCATACTGACCACTTTTCTTGTCACGATTATCAGTGTAAATGAACAAACTGACAAATAAAGTCAATTGTTAAAACTTCAGCTGGAGATTTATACTGAGGCACAGCAGATTTAGCGACGCCCCTTTAAATTTCATTATCTTTGTCCGTGTATTACTGAAGTAACAAAATCACCTACATCTTAGATGCCCTGAGGGAAAGCAGATAAAATTTTTCATTTTTGAAAGAACTATCCCTTTAAGTCCAAACACTGACTCTGCAACTTGGCAACATCAAAGAAGAGAACTGAAATGGTCCAAAGAGAACCGAAACGTTCAAGTAGACGGCAACACTCCCTCTGATGAGAACAGAGCCTCAGCTTTCTAAAACAAAGGGAAGGGACTAATGCAGACAAACTCTAAAATGGCACAAGGTGAACTCAGAACAGATATGGGCAGGAATATTGATTGACACTAAACAAGACCATGACATACACAACTACGGCAAGCAACAACTATCACGACCATCTACAGAGGATAAACACGGGTCCTTAAAAAGTCTGCGGAAACCCTGTAGCCCTAATAAATCGGATCCAGACATCCTGGACACTAAACCAGGTCAACATTAAACTCTCCAAGTTTACTAAAACTGACTCTGACGAGCCAACTGCGGAGTTCACAGTGAACCTAAGATGGACAAGAGCCTCTTCCTCCAAAATCTATGCCTTTGTGAGCCAGCACCGATCTCGAGGACTAGTCAACAGCAGACCTGACACAGAAGACCTTTAACGAAAACAAGAGCTCCTCAAAAATTGTTTCAAGACACTAGAGCTTCCAAAACACTCAAAATCCCAAGCTGGCACCAGAAGGCACACAGCGTCACTATAATGCAAGGTGCTTTAATAAAAAGCTACGGACTTCTACTATGATTTCAGATTCAGTTTCCAGATGAATCGCTGGGAGATGTGCTGCTCTTCTTACACTTCTGAACTTCTCCATTTCACAAACATGGTCTATTTACTTCTTCTCCTCCTCATGAAGGTTGCCAGATAAAAAAGGCAACTCATTTATGGGCCATTACACATAATTCATCTAAACTGCTGTCCCACAACAACAAAACATTTTCTTTGTAGAACCTTCACGTAAAAATGTCCTGTTTTTATGTGTCACTACCAAAACAGTGTATGTTTAATTGGCTGAGACTAATTTTAACTAAACCGCCACATTTTATATGTATTAGTCACTACCGGTAATGTTTAGTCACTACCGAAACTTGGGGAAAAAATAGAGTATACTGAATTGTTAACTAATATGTTATGATAGTTTTTGGTTAAATCTGTATTAAAACTAATGAATCATTACCAATCTGTATGATCAACATTTTACCATTTCCAAATAAAAATTGCAAAAAAAGGTCAAAATGAAAAAATTTCACTTGAAATTAAAAAAAGACATTGCTATTGATTTACATCTGAAAAGTTAAGTCAATATTGTAAAAAAGTTTTTTTTTTTACAATATTGATGTGAGTGAAATCTTTCTAGGTCAATAATATAACCCTTCGAAATTAAATGATTGTTACTTTATTTCAGTAATGACAAATTTGGGAAGAGAACAAATATTCCAAAACTTTTGACTGAAAATAAAATATGATAATTAACTGCACAATTACTAGAAATGTGTACCTTGGATATAATACATACATTTTTTTTGTTTCTGACTTGGAACAAGTATGTAGAATGGCCTATATACAAAATGAGAGCATTTAATAACACAGTATCATTATTACTAGAGAGAGAGGGGGTCTCGGGTTTTCTTAAATGTAAGGAGAGAGCGCTTTAAGAATTAAGTTTGGATCCACTGGTTTTAGGCATCCTTCATCATGTAAAATGAGGAATGCTACAACACAAGGGATATAAGGAGATTAAAATTGCAAGGTTGGCTAAAAAAGCACACAAAGAGAGACATGTTGAAAAATGAAGTCTGGTATTGTCATTAAGAAAAGATTTACATCTAACTCACCTAGAGGCCAGGAAGAGAGCTGACAGTGATAATGAGGAACTACTCTTCACTAGCAAAGAAAGCCCAGGTCTGCTCTAAAAACATAATCTGGATGTCTAAAGTTTGGATATCATGGTGAGCAGGATGTGAAATCCAAGCCTCCATCCTGGAACAGCACTTTTTCCAAAGCTGGAAGCTAGAAAGCTACAGGCACACGGAATACATTTTTGTTTTGGAAAACGCAAAACGAGGGCAGTGAATGGGGAAAAAAATGGACTCCAGACACGTTTTTACAGCTTATTTTAATGTGAGCATTGCATATTTGCAATGCAGTATCGTGTGCAAGATGCTACAGAAAACGCAAAGTGCATTTGCCAAACTCGTCAGTTTATGCTGTCATTCATATATTTGGAAAAGCCATCCATTGAAAGCATTTATTTTTCATTGTTGATTGGATGAAGGTAGCATGTTTACGGGCAAAAAACATTTCTTCTTATGTTAAAATCTTTTGGTTTCTTTATAGGTACAGCATTTAAACTTATCTGATGGCTCTCTGATATGATCTTGAGGCCTGACATCAGAGGGCTGCGCAGATCTTTTTTTCAGTCCTGTTTATGCAACCGTTTTACTTTGCAGACTGCTAAGGCATTGCTAATAATAAGTGGTAAAACGGGACTAATAATAACTAAGTGACCACTGACATTTTCAAGGTCATTGGGCATGTTTCCAAGCACACATACGTACACATGATTTTCCATCTATATGTAAACCATTAAAACGTTTTTTTGTGTGTGTGTGTGTGTGTGTGGTGTACTGTGCGTGCGAACATGCTCATTGTCTCTTTTCCAGCCACCAGTCATTCACCGTTCTTTCTGTGTTTGTGTTTGTCTTTGCTGATGTCTGGAATCAAATCGCTCTCTTATCTCAATAATAATTCAGCTCAAGACACAGGAAATATTTTCAAGCTCTCACTGGCCACACCAAGCCTCTGCACTCATTAGGACCAACATTACACTTTAAATGATGTAATGGGAATTATGTGGATGTTCATCATCACAAAACTTCAGTCTACAGTATGGGTTACTATATAAAAGACTTTTTTCCTAAAACACGTTTAAAAAAACAAAAAGCACACGATTGCACAAAGAATGCAAAAAGCCTGACATCTCTTAAAAATAGCACAAGCACGTTTCAAAAGCTTTTGCTATAAAATTAATTTTGTGCGATCGTGTGTTGTGTTTAGCATAAGTGAGTCAAAGTCTGTTCTGCTGTCTGAGGGTCAGCTTTCACAACCCGTGTGACTGAAGCCGAAAGCAGCTGGAAAAGGTCTGAAGCCTGTACCATGTGGATCTATTTGGTTAAGACTGTGGTGGCAAACCAGCAATGGTTACGGTGGTCAAAGCACATTCATATTGGCTAGGCATCTAAGAAACAAAATGTTCCTTTGTAACAGCTTCAGAAGACAATGCTCTCTTCAGTGTGCAGCCATCTTTTATTTATGACCTCATTCTAGACTAGTGCTTTTGTCATTTGATTGTTGAAGTGTGTACATACAGAGACTCGAGTCATTCCTGAAAATTAAAAGGCACCAGTGTTTGATTGGAATACACAGTTGACTGTGTGTGTGTGTGTGTGTGTGTGTGTGTGTGTGTGTTGGCTGCGGGAGTGAATTGTGTTGTGGTGCGGGATCAGAATGTGTCACCAACACTGTGCATTTAAACACAAAAACACAGGTTTCTCACTACATGTGTTTTTTTGAACACCTACTTTCTTAGTTAGAAAGAAACTCATAAAGGTTCGGAATGACATGAGAGCAAGTCCACAACTTAAAGAAAAGGCATAAACGAGAAATAAGGTTCAGGTTGCAATGCTGCAGTGTATGATTAGCTAAATATCAAAATAATTATGAACAACTAGGCCTATAGGAAACCCTCAAAAGTGCAGCGAGTATATAAACAACTATAAAACAAAATGCATGAATTTCACTAACAGGACACCTCAAGAGACTTTGTGAAATACCACTGATCTCTCATGGGTCTCATGTGATCTATCTTTCAAGTGAGATAAGACACGTTCAAAAAGATGGTTCATTTTTACTGAGAAATCTCCTCACATGAATATTTGGCTTCAGAAGATTAGGAATCCAATACCACTCATTTATTGTAACACTTTTATACTGTTCTTGGGTCAGTTTTTACAGTAAACACTTGTGACTGTCATTTTAATTGCCTGGTTTACAGTGTTTAGGGTAAGCTTGAGGTTAAACAAAGGATAAATATACACTAAAATAACTGAAACTTTTAGAAATAAAAAAATATGATGCATAATGCAAGCAACGGAAAACAATGGAAAATTTGACCAATTTAGCGATGCCTAGAGGTACCCTGACCACGCTTTAGTTTTTGACTCCTTGAGACTGAAAATGACTTGAGATTAAATCTTCACATCAGCTGAGCATGACCTTATAAGTGAAGCACATACTGTAACAGGTCTGACAAGTCCAAGCAGTCTAAGGAAGTCTGTGTAGAGAAGTGAAAATCATCGCTGGTCAAAACTTGCTGGGTCTAAAATGTCCTGTGAGAAATCCTTCAAAGCTCTTTTCCGGGAACTCATTAGCTAAAACGGCAGCATCGGCAGCCATTTTGCCCTTTGTTTGCTTATAAAAGTAGCAATATAATCTGGAATGACAAGCAAGCATGTTGCAGAAACCTCAAACATTTCCTCTTCAACCGCACGCAAGCATCAATTAAAAAGCCCGTAAACCCCTGAGCCACCTCTGCATGCATTCGCTGTCACTTCAGACACTAATTCGCACGCTTTTAAAGCGGCTTCTTTCATAGCGCTGTAATTGTTCCTATCCGGTACTGACAAAGATATAAACGCTTCCTGGGCTTTCCCAACGAGCACGCTCTGCGATAACAAAGTACACAGTCACTCCAGCATTTCTGTCATGTTCAATAAATCAGACATTAGATCTGAAAGATTTCCCCTCCGACATTTAATCTGTTTTCTTCTTACTCCGTGTTAGTTTCTTACTCTTTTTAGTTTAATAACTCAGCGTATGATTGCCGTTCATTCTCCTTCTCGCTAATCTCTTAACGGCATGTTAGCATTTTCAAGCAACGTTTTGTCATTCAAAGGTTGACCCAGAACTCTCAGGGCCATGCAACATCAACAAACCTGATGGGCCCATAATCTCACTAAACTCACTTTCAATTGTTTTAACAGCAATATAGATATGATGAAAGGAAAGGATCTGATGAAACATGTCTTTTAACTCTGCACGTCCTGCTTGTAACTTCAAGTCAAGCCATGCAAAGGGAACATAATAATAGTAAAGATAAAAACCAGTTTTACTCCTAAAGTCTAGTCAAAATAGAAGTGGACTTGGCGGGGTGTTGTGTCTTAGGGTTAGGAGCTTTCAGGATGATCATCCAGTTCTCTTGGTTTCTCAGTTTTTGTGTTTCTTTACACTGCGAAACATGCTTTTCAAGGCATTGTTTTTTCCAGCCAGAAAGATTTTCTAGGCAAGGAAAATTGATTATCTTGTTTTCTGAAAAAAACCCACATCTTATTTAAAAACAGAAAACACTTTCATTTAGCTTGTTTCAAGTAAAAACTTTTTTTGAAAAAAAAATCGTCTTGAAAATCCTTCTTTAGAATGTTTTGATATTTTGGCGGGAAACCAGACAAAAACATCTTGCCTCGAAAGGCGTGTTTTGCAGTGTTTTTTCCAGAATGCTTGTGGTCTGTGATCCTGCTTACCTTGTGGTTTTTTTTGGTCTCGTCTGCTCAGCTGGCTTTGTTTTATTCTCAGACCTCACTAGTCTCTGCAGCCAATCTCTCAGCTGCGCTCACCGGAGCGTTTGGAAACTTCACTGGCTTCGTATCTGACTGCCTTTCCCATTACGTGACCCCCAAGGGTGGACTGGAAGTAAAAATCAGCCCTGGACTTACAGAAGCGTTCTCAGAAACAGACAGGAAGTCATAGAGTGTGACACACGAATTAGTCAGCTAGCAGGTAGTCTAGATAAACAGCTTGAAACGATGGAAACAAGGCAATTTTCTTAATAACTGGCGGTGGAGCTACTCCAAACATTTACGAAACTGCTACAGACTCGGCTCACAGCTAAACCGCTTGACAAACCTTTACTTCTCTTGGGTGCGTTTTCCAAACTCTATTGGGCTACGGTAGTTTGTAAGAAACACGCCATTGTCAGACAATTTTAAATCGCAAATTAAAAAGCAACATCTCCCATACATCAGGAAAAAGGTGGTTTTTAGGCAGTTTGACGAACAAATATTTCACGAAACATCTACAGGTCAGGTTAGTGTGCGTGAAAATCACAGGATCCTTCTTCAATGTACTATAACCTAAAAGAAACACCTCATGCGTGGCTGTATAAGGGGTTTTTCTTACCATTAATGCTTGCACAATTTGCAACAGAAAGGCAGCGGCTGAAAAAAGCCGTTGAAACTTTTTAATAAAGTTTAGTTGGTTTTACGGATGCGCCACTTCCATGGATGCAGTGCGGGTGTACGAATAAATGCAATTAGCTAATATGAAACATGCAACGTCATTCAGACACATGCATTTTATCGTGTGCAGTTAGACGAGGGCTGTTGCAGTGACGCTGCATCGCTCTCTACAGCATGAGCGTGCATAATGACTGATGACTACAGAGCTGACAGTGTTGGAGGGCACACAGATACTGTTGTGCGCTTCTAATAAAAGACATGGTTAAGGGAAAATCAAGCACGGTCCGCACAGAAAGATGGTGAGAGCGCAGCCTTATTCCCTCCAGACACCGCCTATCCTGAACTCAGCATTACATCCTCAAGGGCATTCAACAATGTCCCCCAACAAGACTGAGGCTACGCCCCACACATCACACACAGAACAGCAGACTAGAATGTGGGTGGCTAGTCAGTATTTCACTAAATCAAATTTGAGTTATTGATTTAAATGACTGTTATGAAAACGATTTAGAACGATGTTATAGGTAGCGTGCTATAAATCCATATGATTTTACTGGTATAGTTGACATCACTGGGAAGAAGAAATCTAAGCCCAAAATTAATTTAACTAGCCAAAACAAAATCACATCAAAGCACAATTAATATAATATGGTATAAAATCATATAAATGCATTGATTTTTAATAAAAATGAAGGAAATGGATGAAAGGTAGCAAGCAGGTAGGGAGGGCTTTTCCTATTTGAATTAAAATTAATACGTTATTATTGCACACTGTTTTATAATACTACTGTTTTTACAATACTATTTGCAATACGCAGTTTAAATAGCAAAAAAAAGCATCCTGTGCTTCCTCATAGTGCAATGCTATACTAAAACATTGCAAAGTCTCAAAAACAAGATCTCAAGTGCATAGTCACTGCTGGACAGGGTTCAGATATAACAATGCTAAAAACAAAGCATAAGCAGGACCTGGAGGATTTTTCTGAAGAACGGTGGACCGTTTAACTGCTCAGAACAAACAAGAGACTCACAAAAACCAGCTTTAGCGCAGGCAAACTTTTGTCCAGGCTTTGGTTTATTCCAATTCAGCTAGAACTTTGCCGTGTGGACAGTAAACATCCGTGAAACAGCTTATTCAGTAACATCTTATTTCGTTCGCACTATTAACTTTTTGCAGGTTCTGCAAGATACACGTAAGCTTATGACTGCACCTGTTTGTGCTCACATGTACGAACGCATAGCATGGCCAGAGCAGCTGCTTTCTTCAGTACAAGAGCGGACTGTGGTCTACAGAGAACCTGAACGCAGTTGCAGTTAACTAGCAATTAGAAAAACTCCCCCGCCCCGGCGTGACCCCGTGTGACCTCGCTCTCATTACACCACCGTCGACGCGAGTGGGGGAAGAGTTCCTGCAAGACGTCTGAGAGCTGATCGAGCCACCGGACTCGGCCTGCCAGCAAAAGAAAGGAATAAAATCAACGTAGAGAGCGGTGAGCCACGAGACATGCCTTGAAGAGCAAAAAACAACGTAGACACCACACTGAAGACAAAAGATTTTGACTTCCTGAGAATGTTATGGAAAACAGGGAACATTTTTATTCCCACAGCTACGTCCTCCATTGGCCTCCATTCCCAAAACAAAGCCTTAAATACACGCTCAGTGTGCGCCCTCTGACTTATCACATGGCCAGAGAACTGCAAAGCGCCCGCAGTCGAGAACGCAGATGCGACGCCGAGCACTTTCTTAGCCTTTACGGCAGTCGCTTGTTTTTGTTGTTGTTTTTCAGGAGTCACGTGCAGTATGCCGTTTCGTTAAAAGGCTTTGGAGTTGACTCATTTAAACCTGACGACTTTTTGGCGGGGATTTTTACAAGAGAAACGCACAGTCATTCTGGTTAGGACAGCGATAAACTTAGCGACTAACCTCTGCAAACACCTTACGTCCCCATGAGAAACAATCACCCTCCGAATACGGCGTATGCCTTCCTTATTAAACGCACCTGATTCAGATCAGCGGCTTGTTAGGAGAGACTCCATGAGTCAGCCGAGAGAGACAAACTAAATGCTGAAGCGGTGCTTCTCAAGCCCGGTCCTCGAGGCCCACCGCTCTCTCTTATTTAATGCACCTGATTCAGATCATCGGCTCATTAGGAGAGAGATGCATGACGTGAACCGTGTGTCAGATAAACGTGAGCTGGAGCTGAGAACCACACCAGCACAAACCGTTCAGCAAAATATACTCCAATTGCTGTTGCTGACTAACTCCCCAATGCATTTTTGTTTCATACGAGTTTAAAACAAGGTCAGTTGACAGCATTTGCGACATAAATCTGATTAATGTCATGGCTGTAAGTGCTTTACTGTAATCTCGTTTTCTTCTGATTATCTTCTGGAGAATAAGTAAGGTTTGCTGATCCAACGTCACTAAACCTGGCCCTAATGACCCTTTAAACCCATGCATCTTTTTTACAAGAGAAGGAAGAGAAGGAAATGGATATGAACACTGATAATGATGATAATACGTATTAACAACCGTTCATCTACGGTCTTTTCTTTGCGTTTTCATCAAACCAGCAGCAATGGTTAAAGGATAAAGAAACAGATTTCCTCAGCACCGCATGCTTTTAGGTCCGGAGGCCAAGCTTCGGGTCAGTGGAAGCTCGTTCCGTCGAACGCTACTGGAACACTGGAGTCTAAGAGCTTCTACGAGTTGAAACAAACGCGTTCGATTGCACGCATGATGCTTTATTCCTCCGGGACACAAAATGCAACATTGGAATCTTGTGCAAAACAACACTTCTACAGCAATTACTTCGAGCCACATGTCTGGTTAATATTGCACGGGTGAAGAATTGCGTTTTACCAAAGACCTCATCTTTACCCAAAGGGCCATTTTGGAATCGCACTGATAGTGAACATCTCAGCCCGTGTGAGCCCATCGGTGGGTTTTAGTGTGCTCTTGAATTCTCCTCTTTCTCTTCACCCGAGCTCTGCCTTCCCGGGCAACCGGATCATTAGTTGCTAGGAAAGGCATCTCTCATCCATGTGGCTTTTTAAATCTGTGCTTTCTCTCTTATAATACTCTCCATACAGTAGCTGCATTTAACAGCTTTTAGGTCTCCAAACAGGTTTGGGGTTTTAATATGCGTTCGCTTTCCACCAACGACGTATGCTTTGTCGGTATTTCGTGGAAGAAGGCGGTGATAGAAGAAATGCATTTTACTAGAGTGACGTCAAATGACCCTGCAAAGACACCTTTTCACTCAAACCTTTCGGCGTCACATTTAAACGCACCCCTGTTCGGTAAGCTCTCTGGAGATCAATGCAACGCGTACAAACCGAGTAACGCGGCTCGCGCGCTCCTGGAAGTTGTAGAAACGCGTTACCGAACCGCGCACAGATCGATACTACCGTAGTGCCGTCGTCAAAGCACGTCACCGTATCCAATAGCAACAGAGCGCATCCTCTATCTCGGCGCCGAGGCTCCCAAATCGCCGCACGTTTCAGATGTCATCTTAAACCGCGACCCGGTTCAGCTCACCGACTCCGGGAGTGGGTGTGTCTGAGAAGGAGACGTCCGAAACGTGCGGCGAGGAAGCGGCGCTACATTCCTCTGCGGCGTTTTTACCACGAGCGCCGTACGTCACCGAACACGTAAAGCTGCCGCCGGCGGCCGGTTTCCCGCGAAAAGAACGCCTTCGAACGTTCTTTGAAGAAGAGTTATGAATTCTAAATGAGGCAAACGCCGCCAAAAAAAGAGGCCCGGTCGTTCACGAACGCCATCCTTATCCATTCGCAACTTCCACAGCCGGCGTATGAGCTCACCGCAACGCCCGGCAAAACAGACGCGTCCTCTGTCGGGCGCAGCGCGATGCTCTTTACGCGCGGCGTTAGGCGGCATCGTCTCGGCGTCGAAGACAACCCAAGCGCGCGCCGTCCTCGTCTTACCGTTACGGTGGCGTTCCTCACGGCGTTGGACGCGGTTTGGCGAATCTCGGCCGCGCTTCCCGGCTTCAGGAGGCTTTTCGTAAATCTCCGGGTCGATTCCGCTGCCATGTCTTCATCGGTGCGTTCGGGGCTCAAATCTGCAGTGCGTGCCGCGGATCGCGCCGAAAGCGAAAGGCTGCCTCGCGCAGACTGTAGACGCGCGTCCCTGCGCTCCCCGTCTGCTCCACTCAGCGGCTTCTCCGCGGCGCGGTGGGCAGGGCTCTGTTTACCCAGCGGTCACACACACATCAGCAGATGTGGACCACGGTCGTGCATCCGTTCGAAACCGTTCCCAGGCGTTAGCGGCGGTCGAATACAAATGCAATGGGCTATATGGGATGGAAGTGTTCAGACTGATGCGCATCAGCAGGACGCCCGGTGTCTTTCATCCAGGTCAAGCGCGCAAACCTTAGGGTGGCATCGGAGGCGTTATAAATAACGTGTAACACTAGATGTTTGCGTTTTCAGGCTGGGAGTTCACGTAAAGGTGCGGATAAATGCACGCAAAAAGTATTCTCACTGCGCTAGTAAGTAAACTAGTAAGTACGCGGAAACATATGCTGGACTTTGGCGCCATCGCGCGTGAGAAAACAGACAGAACAGAGAAAAAAGGATGAGGTTCGGAGCCTCAGCACCATTGTCATGGCAGCTTTTTTTCCTTTTGTATAATGATGCATTAAAGAGCGTCCATAAACATCTGTTTCGCTATTGTGCTATCCATGCCTTTACAAACGTGCTCGTATGATTATATGTTTCCAATTAAATTAAACACAGATGACGTGGTATTTTTCATCAGGCTGTGCTCTTTCAGTGCGTCTGGACTCATCCACCATGTTTGTAGTTCTTTTATCCATGTTTGCGATTCGGAGCCAAATGCTCCTCCAGATCTCCGCGGGTTCTGGGATCTTTTTTTCAGTGTTTAATGAAGTTTAAGGAGAAAAAAAGGTTTCCAGAATGAATTAGCCTGTGCTTTTATCTATGCTTTTAATTTGTGCAATTCTTTTTTTTTTTTTTTTTTTTTTTTTTTTTTTACTGACGGTTCACTTTCCTTTAAGAACTTTTTTAGGTTAGAAGTTGGTTATGATTTCTTTCGGTAACATTTTTTTAAAGTCATAAATGGAAAACATTTACATAGATGTGATTTTTTTTCTTGATAATCCAAAAAATTATCTGATCCGTGTTTTAAAACCACAGCATGACATAAGTTTTGTGATCTGTCGAGAATATATTGCCTTGTTTCAAATCGCACGTGAATGTAGTTTAAAATGTGGCACAGACGACTCAAATCATTGAATTTTAGGTTTATTTATTTTATCTCAGAAATCATGGTTATGAATTGGGGCATTTATATATGCGATAAATCATTCTACAATAATAGAAAAAAATGTGGAAGCAAAATGGCTTTTTTTATATTTAATATAAAACAAACATGGTTCTTTTTCAGAACTCATAAATAAATAAAAAAAAAACATTAAAGATTAAAAACGACTCCATACTGTACGTGGCAGAAGGTGGATGGCATGGCATCAAATCACCATTTAATAAAAGAAAAGAAGTGTTCAGTGTGTCTTTATAATGGCACTGGCCTGTGCTTTTCCCCCCAGCAGTCAAAAAAACACGACAAAGAAAAGTGTTTCAAGTTTTTAAATATGTATATTTCTCTTTCAATAATGCTACAGGAGGCCTTTATTCGTGCCCTGGAGCCGTGCCACGCATGTTTTATTACAGATAGATGCACTTTATAAAGCAAGGGCAAGCTTTAATAACTCATATTTAATCAAAAACATTCATAGGCCAACTTTGTCTGCAATCTGAAGTTAGTCTTAAACACCTAAAATGCCTCGAGGGTGAGTAAAACGTGAGCTAATTTTCATTTCAGCCGAACTTACCCTTTAATCTGCTTTTATTTTTTATATTTTTCTTCGTATGTTCCCTTCAGAGACATCCAGCGGTTCAGTTCCACATTACATTCAATCAACACTCTTCTTCTTGGATTACTGCTTTCTCCTTGATGACCACGACTAATACAGATTTGGGTTAACCAGCTGATAATTTATGACTTCCGTCATGTTCACAGAAATAACACCTTTCACTCACTTCAGTTCCTCTCTGTGTCTCACGTGTAAAACTCTCATTAGAGTCCACGTGTGATATTCAACTCCCGATGAACGCTTTTAAACGACGCTATGTTTCCGTTTCATCTCTCAATTATCAGTCTGAAGCGTTGATGTTCGGCTCGCATGTCACAATATGCTACAGCTTAAAGAGAAACGGTCCAGAAAGATAGGCAAAGCAGCTGGTGAGGCTTCAAACGAGCTAAAGCCCTTAAAGTGAACCAATTTCTGTTTCATGTCCTGCAGCCGAGGCGGATGCGGAGGACCCTGGGGTCCGTAGCGTTGTTCAGATGAGAGAGTGGATGGGGCAGAGAGGGGAGAGAACGAGAGGGAGAAATGCTTTGTCTGAAGTTCTGCAGATTAATATACAGCTGTCACGGGCCCAAGTATCCACAACTCATCAGAAGCCTTTCATCTCAGCGCAGGCACCTGAGGCGGCAGACACTTCTTCACACCGACATCCTGCACGGACTCGCTCTTAATGTCTGTTTAATATGCGTCCCTGTTATGTGTGTGCGGGCGTTGTTTTATGTCGCGGGACACTTTCGTTCTGTGCATTTAAAGGCGAAGGACATCATGCTCACCGGCCCCAGCAGCATTTTAGACCTTTGAAATAAAACTGCTTATTCGGCCACAAAGCCAAGAGGTCTGTGCCACTCAGGTCTCTATGGTTTCTATGGCAGTGCATCGGTTTCTATGGCAACGCCTAAGCCTAAGCCAAAAAATACCAGCAATATCATAGATATGTATATCTTACGAGCAATGCAGTTTACAGTACAGATGTTAAAATGGACTAAATCCATCAGACGGAAACCATTTCCCAAATGCACACCGTAACACACATTCTCTTGAGAAGACGTCACTGTGCGCAGCTTCAAATTACTTTTTTCCCCAAACGGTTTAGCTTTTCTTACTTTTTAAATGTTTCCGTTTGCCATGCAGAAATCAAAGCAGGGATGTGATCAAAAGAAAAGTCCAGGTTTCTCAGCCGGGCCTACTTGAACTCACATCACAGGAGATCAGGGGGACACGGCCCGGGTCTGGAGTTAACTCAGACTGGCACGGGTCTCCCAGCGTGAGGCCTGCCAGCATCAAAGCCGTGTCAGACGCAGCTACATCTCTGAAAAAGAGACAAGTGAGAAGTCCACTGCCAAAAAGACCGGCACCCTCTGGCTGTGCACCAGAGTTTTCCTTCACATTCCCAGTTAGCGGCTCTTTCCTGAACCCAAAGTCACTTTACAAAATAATGCAAGCAACTGAAGCAAACTAAATACACTAGATGTGATCAGAAATACAAGTGCGAGACGCAAAACTACAGATAATTAACAGCAATCATGTGATGAACATCGACTACGTCAGGAACATGGTCATCAAGCTGAGAAGAGTTTAGTTCAGTCGATTCTACCGCATGCTGAGAATCGAAACAGCTGTTTTATTTTTGAAACGTACTATATAAAACATGAAAATAATCCCAGACTTTAGCTCGCAGTGTTGGTGTTCGGATGTATTTTTAAAAACCCGTACAATCCAAAAACAACCTTTAAAGAGTTTTTGTTCCATAACGTGCATGTCTTTGCACTGCACTTTCAAAAGAAACCCTTTGTACGCTTTGACTAAAAACATCTTATTATTTTGGTGGAAAACTAAAGTTTCTGTGAAAACGTGTCTCATTACAAGAGATTTGAGTATATATATATATATATATATATATATATATATATATATATATATATATATATATGTATGTATATATATGTATATATATGTGTATATATATATATATATATATATATATAAAATGAACAAAAATAAATAATCATTAAATATCATCTTTGGGGTTTGCACAAATTTAAATAACCATTAAAACGTTTTAATTAGAATCCTAACTATACAGTGCATTTATTAAAACAAGTTAACTCAAATGAAATACGGTGCACTTCATATTCAGTAATTAACAGAGTATTTTACCTTTCAATTGTTTACATTATTAAAATAATATAAAATAAGTTATTTCTATTAACGCATGAAGTTATTTTATTTATTTATTTTTCAGATAAAATATTGACTGTTAGTTGGGATTCATTTCGGAAAAGTATGTGATTAAATGAGTTTCTGACAGCACTAGTTTGTTGGAATAACGCCAGTTTCAAGTCCGTTTTTGTTCACATACCATAAAAAGTTCTTTGTGTTTTATAAGCAATTTTTAGTTTGTTTAAACGCTTTAAAGAAGCCTAATAAATGTCTCGGAGAATCAGCTAAATATTCCACGCCCTGCTGTTAACAAAACATAAGACCGAGACTGTTTCAATTGATAATATTCCTGCGCTAGCTACTGGCAAAGAAAGAAAGAGAGAGAGAATGTGTCTCGTTATGAGGAGTAATATCCGTGTGTCTCACAGAATCCGGGGCATTTCAGGCTGATTGCATTATGTAAAAAATAAATAAATAAATAAATAAATAATGTCTATAGAATAATGCACTTTTCAGAGTCTATCCATCATTGTTTCATCACACTCTGTCCTTTACAAGAGGAGAGAGAACGAGATGAGGAGGAGACAAAGGGGGAGCGCCTTTCCTCCTCTGTCTTCTATCGGACACGCTCTCATCTTTCTCAGACAGCCAAACAGGAGCTGGTCTAATTGAATTGAATGAGGCTATCTCCGAAATTGCCCGCATGAATTCTATTGCATTATGCCACGAGCGTGACCTGTAGAAAGCAAATGGTGCGGTAATTGTTTTATCTTCTCCTCTGTTGCTGTCCAATAAAAAGTTCGGTCGATCTGTATCACAGTAACTAACTAAAACTTTCCTTCCTCCTTCTCACGTCACGCTTAAACGCATTGGCGTAAAATAATTAACCTTTGCCATAAGCAAATGTAATCTATGACACAAATGGCCCTAATATTTCCATGTACTTTACCAATAACATCATCACGTGCGTTTTCCTTTGGAAATAGCCATGGACATATGTGTCCCTTAGCCCTAAAATCATCTTCTGTATCTCATGACTCATAGAGTCAACCTCATACTGACCTTCAAAGGCATGGAAAGAAGGCAAAAAAACTTTATCTAAAAATGTATACCAATTAACCAGACCCAAGCCCATTCCTCCAGATATTTCTACATACCTAAGGAACAGTTTTTGTACGAGGGCCCATTTCTCCCAGCGTTCTGAAAGTCTAAACATCCACAAACAAAATCACTTCTGGAGTGCCGATGAAGCCTGGTCACCTCGGTGAACCTCCATCCTTGTATGAATGGCAGCGTTAGAAGTTAGCCCGTGTGAGATAAATGGAGTTTTGCCGTTGGATGCCTCAGTGCTTGGTCAAGGTGAGCTCTTTGTGGCACAGGTGGATGGATACATTCACAAGTATTTTTTCTCTGGTGTATTTATGCCATCTAGGTGATGCATTCTGGGCCATGGACTTTTTATTTACAATTTTAGTTCCACCAGCTTTTCTCAAGAAGCACATTCCTCACTTCTTTCTTCCATCTGTACATTCCTTAGGTACAAATTTCATGAATCTCTCCTCTTGTATACTAATGGATGAACATTCAAAAATCCACTGTTGTGAAAAATGTCTTATACTTGCAGTTGCTGCATGTCTTGTGAACGCAGGACAAGAACCATTCTGCGTTTATTCCATATTTTGTTTTTAAAAGACGTGGGACAGTCATTAGTTTTATCACATCATGATGTCTAGATGTAGTCAGGCTTCACCACAGTTATACAGGAAAAGTGAATTGTCTTTCTCACTTGGCGGTTATTACGTCTAGCATACATTTACAGTGTTTTTGTTCTTTTACAATGTACTATAAAATCATTTATTTTATCTCATCTTATTTTATCTACTGGTTTTCATTTTTGATATGGTAGATCCCCAATAGTCTGGATGGTGGAGTTACCTGTTGAGGATCATTCCAGGAAGCATACTTTATAGTTTTATCTTTCTGTTGATTGTAAAGACGACGGTGGACACATTTTGCTTTGAGACACTAGGGTCTGGTTTCACAGACAGACTAAGCCTGGAGTAGGCCATAGATCAATTAGGACATTTAAGTAATTTTTGACATGTTTTTTGTAAACGGAAATATTTTTTTTAAAAAAGATTTGTCAACGCAATCTTTAGCTGAAACACTTTAAGTCTTTTTTGTGAAACGTAAGGACTGTTTTATGGTAATTTAACTGGAAATTAACTTCACAGCTTTTCTAGTTTGGTTATGTTGTTTTAATTCTATAAAAATATGCGGTGACACTTTCTATGAAGACAGTATTTATAATATAGGCAAATTATGAATGCATAATGCTTTATCAATAACTTTATAATATAATGTATATTCTTATGTATTCAGAACAGTTTTGTTTTGTTATAATATTTACTTATTTGTGGTTATAGCTTTAGAATTTGATCATTTATAACAATCACTGAACTTGATTACAGTTATTATTAATTATAATGCATTAGAAGTGTAATATCTTGTATATTTTACTTATGTCACTTTACTTAAAGCAGACAAATACCACTTATAAGTTGTAATAATAACAATACTACTTTTCTTCAATCTAGATTTAAATTGACAGAGTGTGTCTGCCTCTTTAACAGTGTTAGGTAGATTGTTCCAGAGTTTGGGAGCTAAATAAAAAAAGGATCTGCCGTTCACGGCCAATTTTAATATTCTAGGTGTTATCAAAAGGCCCGAGTTTTGAGAATGTAGAGGACAAGGAGCACTATAATGTGATAAGAGCTCGCTCAAATACCTAGGAGCTAAACCATTCAGGGCTGCACTTGAGATCGATATGATACCTCCTCATTTACTGCCACAAACCAATAAAGGTCAGATAAGTATGATTTGAACCACTTCCAGTAATGCCAACAAAGTTGTCAAGTCTATTCAAAAGAATGTTGTGTTGAAAGCAGCGCTAAGATCTAATAACACTAATAACGAGATAAAACCACGATCCGATGATAGGTCATTAGTAACTCTAATGAGAGCAGTCTCAGTACTATGGTACGGTTTAAATCCTGATTGGAAATCCTCACAGATACCACTTTTCTCTAAGAATATAATTGTGTGGATAATACCTTTTCTATTATATTTGACAGAAAATGGAGATTTGAGATCGGTCTGTAATTAACTAGATCTTTGGGGTCAAGTTGTGTTTTTTTAATGAAAGGCTTACTAACAGATGACATACTCTAATGGCAATGATGAATTAATAATAGGCAAAAGATGGTCTATGACTTCTGGAAACTGCTCTTTTAATAGTTTAGATAGAATAGGGTCTAACATACATGTTGTTAGTTTAGAAGATTTAACAAGTCTCCTATAGTAGAATGAGTGGAATTTGTCCTCACGGGCTCTATAGTGCACTATCTGATGGGATACTGTAACTGACTGCTCAATAGTTACAATTTTATCTCTTATAGTATCAAAGAAGTAAAGTAGTTAAGTCAATGCCGCTGTTCTCTTGGGAAATTCCAACACCTGTTGATGCCTTATTTTTTGTTAATGTAGGCACTGTATGGAATAAATACCAGGGATTATGCTTGTTTTCTTCTAGAAGAGATAGAAGAGAGAAGTATTCAGATCTAGCAGTTTTGAATGGTTTTCTGTATGATAGGGTACTTTCCCACCAAGCTAAATGGAATACCACTAGTTTTGCTGTGCTCTCCATTTTCCACTCCATGAGTGTTCTCATTGTACCGTGGAGTCAGACAGTTTTCTTTGATCTTTCAATCAATCATTTTTATTTATAAAGCACTTTTAACAACACAGGTTGCATCAAAGCACTGAACAGTATAATGTAGAAGAATACAATGACAGGGATGTGTAATGATGAGATTTAACAATTTGTTATTAAATGCAGAGACGGTCTCTGTAATCAATTCAACGATAATCTCTAGAAGTTAAATGTCCCCAACAAAGTAAACCAGAGGAACCAAAACCCCATCCATACAGAATGGAGAAAAAAAACCATGGGAAGAAACCAGACTCAGTTGGGGCCAGTTCTCTGACCGGACTCCCAGCCCTTAACTTCCAGTTCAATTTTAATTGCCGCTGTGTCAGATAGTGTATCAGATAGGATCTTTCTTAAATGTAAAAGAGAAACTGTATGTAAAGTGCTAGAAATTCCATTAGAAAGGGCCTGATCTTTCTAATGTTGTGCAATGCAACCTGCAAGATCAAACAGTTACTTGGACAAAACTGTAACTACTTCATAGCCACGCATTTACTGAAAAATTGCAAACCTTGTAAACATTCATTGGCCAATGCACCTTTTTCCTGATGTAAAAATGGATGCCGCCATTTATAAATTCTTTGGGGTATACCTTCAGGTCTCATCCACATCCCACTGTTTTTAGCTGTACAAAACAGTTGATATTGATGCATGCCAACCTGCGAAAAAGAAAGTGTACAAGAAACAAAGACAGATGAACAAGAATTTGTGTGTGTTCGTCTGAGTTAATTCACTGTCCTTTTAAATCTCTCTATGATAATAAAGCTGTCCATCACCACAAATTAAAGAAGATTAGGTCTATATTATATAAAATTTGTTTGCAACGTAGTACTTACGAGTGTAAAAGCAAGGTTCTCTCAAATGACTTTATATTGTTATATTTTGTAAAACATGGTGACTTTGATCTCTGTGAGTTTTAACATGTGTGAGTTTGGGGGCGTGGCCATGTTTAGCTGGAAGAGTGTTGGAATGCAGTCAGGCGAGTTAACTTCAAATGGAAACTTCACATTCAAGCAACAATGATCTGTCCAGAATGCGTCTAACAGTTAGGACAATTACGATTAGATTTTCATCGTGACACATATTTGTAGCGAAAATTAAAACTGCTCTGAAAGTGCAATTCGGAGCTGGCCACGCCCACCCGCTGTCAATCATTGCTTGAAGGCGGGGATTGGCCAAAGTGTGCTACGTTTAGATCTTTCGAAAGATGGCGGCTGGAGATATGGAGCGTGAACAGAGAAATAGTGTGCCACGTCCACGCCATTTTCTTAGAGTTAACATGAAAATTTCAATAAATTCTATTTCAGAATAACAATGTCTCTGTCCATGTCAACTACCCTTGGGTTTTACTGATGAATTTTACAGAAAATGAATGGCAAAGTCTGTCACAATATATTACAGCACTGAACATTATTTTGCATTCATACAGGCGTTATTCAAACCCCTTTAGAGTTGACGTGAAATTTCTTTTCATTCTTCATCATCAGGTCACACAAGAGTCAACTTTCACTGGGTTTTT
Organism: Puntigrus tetrazona; assembly: GCF_018831695.1. Taxonomy (NCBI): domain Eukaryota; kingdom Metazoa; phylum Chordata; class Actinopteri; order Cypriniformes; family Cyprinidae; genus Puntigrus; species Puntigrus tetrazona. Next base: position 7,242,240 of record NC_056713.1, read on the forward strand.
CTGGGACAAAATGGCTATCACGATACATTAGATAACTGGTGTATTTTCTGTTAAATTTGATCATTTTGCTATTTTTTAGACATGTTACACATATACATTTTTATTTTAATTTCGCAACTTAAGCATTAAAATTAGTATGGAATTTACATATTAAAACTACCCTTGAAAGTGGCAAATTTAAATTGTAATATTCTTTATGATTTTCCTTCTGCACCAAACTTTGCACATGTGGGGTAATGAAAAATGGGAATTGAAATAAGAAATGCGTTGCCATTATGAACATTGTATTTCAAAATTGCATTTTGCTAAACAAATGCTTTCATGGGTTTCATAACTTAAGCCAGCATTAGGCCATAGTTCAATGAGGACATTTATAAACATGCCTTAGAAAAAAGCATTACTGATGTGCATCTTAAGACAAATCAAAGACACCGACGTGTTTCAAGATCAGTCAGCCCAAAGTTGAAAATTATTTAGTCTAGGACTAGGCTTAAGCAGAGAACCAGGGCATTAGGTAATACATTATAAAACAGCATATGCACCCAAGATTTATTTCTCTGCAGTGCATAAAAAAAGTTATGGATTTTTTTTTTTGACTTGCTCATTTGGGGCTGTCGGACATTAAAGTGCAGTTTTCTGTGAAGCTGATTTAAAACAACATCAATTGTGGCATTTAAATAAAAATGACTTTACTTGGAGGCACGGTTAACATATTTGCAAAAGTGAACCGAAGCAGCGTGGGGGGGGTTACGGGCGACACCAGGACACTGCTGGTCAAATAACTAACTTTTACTGAAAGTTTTTACAAAAATCCCTAACTCAATGACAATGACCTCGACTTAGTAAATGAGTTTATTATTTTAAAAATTATGAGAATATATGCAGATTAAATCATATTTGCAAAAAATGAAAGAAAGATAACTGTGTGTGTGTGTATATATATATATATATATATATATATATATATATATATATATATATATACTGTATATATGTGATATGAGCCTAATATCTTAATGTTTTAAAGAACAAAAGTTTTAAATCTTACATTTAATTTAATTTAATTTAACAATATTACTGCATTTACGTACTATTACTGTCAAAATCGAAAACATTACGCACATGCATATACGTACATTAAAGTTACTTAGTCCTTATTACCTTATTATAGTGTTATTACCGGATCTATTAACCGTATTGGTAATAAAGTAAGGTTAGATTAGGCAGTGTGTTTTCAGAGCAGGTCGTCCTTCGGCCCCACGGCCAGTAGATGGCAGCACGCGTCTGAGAAGCGCACTGGAGGTAAAACACGGCCTGTACTCTCCCGTGTGACAGAGTTCAGGAGAATTGAACACAAATGCGCAATTACAACCAGTCACACGTTCCTCACAAGCGAAGAAGAGATATAACAGTCAATATAATGTGAGGCGCGCCGGCGCTTCCAAAACATACAGATAACGCGCGCTATGGCACACACACACACACACACACACACCTGTCTGTTCGCCGGCTCCAAAAGTTGGGCTCTTTGTTCGCCGCGGCGTGGAATTTGGCAAAGTTCCATCTGCTATTTGATTTTCTGTTTTCGCAAAACAGCGGCAGACAAAGGAGCTCGCGGTGCAGGAGCGTACAAAACAGAATAAACCCTAAAAAAAACCAGCACAATAATACCTTTCACTCCACCTGCACCCTCCGACGCTCAAAGTTCCCGCCTTAGGTATCATCTGCCTGACGAGCATATATACCTAACAACAAAGCCGCACAAACAACAGGACTCCTGTGTTAATACTCATCAAGGCTCTTGGGTAGACGCCGAGAACGCCTCGCCTCCCTAATCAGGACCCCCACATGAAGAGCAGCACACCTCTGGTTTCAGCATAATTACAGACAGGCGATAATCAGGTCACCCCAGCGGGGCCAAGCGAGCCGGCGGAGGTGTTAATAAACATTCCTCCCCGCTTTTTTTTTTTTTTTCCCCCCGCTTTTTCCCGAGGTAAGAAAGAGAGACGAAAAGAGAGAAGCCCGCCTGCCTGGGCGCAGCGGTATTGAATGGATACCCCGGGGCGCGACACCCCCTGAAAGGTTACTCTCTATCTGACGCAGCGGAGAAGAAAGAGAACGAGGGAGATGGAAGGAGAAAGGGGTGAACTCAGACCCGCTTTTTCCCTTGGAGTTTGGGGAGGGAGAGGGGAGGAGGAAAAAAAAAAAGATCTTAACGTTTTAAAATAATTCAAATGTTAACATTTCACAGATTAGCATAAGGATCGCTCGCAGTCACGGGGCTGAGGAATGAAGTATCTATCAGCATAATGTTCGGGGTTTTTTTCGGGAGAAAAAAGCTCAAAGATAGACATAACCCAAGGTGCAGCCCGTCTCGTTCTCGGAGAGCCGACCTGTGAGAAAGGAGCTCTGTGAGAACTTTCAATTAGTTGCGTTTCGGAAGTTGTTCGAAGTTCGAAGGGAAAAGTTGAGAAGGGGAACGCGCCCAAACAAACCTGTTTGTGCTTAAAAGTTTGTCAAGAAAGTGCTTTTTTTGCAATGGCTTTGTAAGGTATATAAATATTAGGTAACACTTTATTTTGGGGCCTCTTAACCGCTTGCTTATTAGCGTGCATATTACTAGGATATTAGCCGATAATTAAACACGCGTTCTACATCCGTAATCCTGGCCAAATCCTAAATGTAACACTAAATATCGATAGTTTATTGAGGGAAAAGTCTTAGTTAATAGCGCCAGAGTCTTCCCTGTTATTATGCATTTAGCATTTCAAATTAAACGTTGCATTAAATAATAAACACATATTTTGCTTGGCAAGATATATGATTTAGTGCTCAAGCGTATAAGAATCTAAATATATATATACATATATAAAAAAACACGTTTATTTTGGATGCAATTAATTTGACAGCACTACTATGACTAATAATGGTTTCGTTAAATCGATCGCTGAGTGCTCCGAAATTGATTTTTTGGCTGAAAGTTGTAAACGCTGTCATCGTTTATGACAGTTCCTATTTTAATAACAAGCGATTTGCAGGCAATGCTAAGCAGTTAGTGCATTATTAGGTTTATGGTAAAGCTTGCTAGACGTTAAGAGGCCTTAGCAGGGCCATCAGGCCTCGTCACGCAGCCACGCTCCCCAGAGAGTCCACTCGTTAGTAGGCATTCCCGCGGCCGCTTGCCTAGTGACCAATCACATCGGCGGATGTCATGCCACGTCGTTGACACTGAATAAGTGTTCTTGCAGCGAAACATTTAGCTACTTTTGTGTTTAAACGGAACACGTCCAAAAACGCAAGATTGCACAAAAAGTACAAAAGATTCTTGCTGCTGAATGGAGAGCCTCGGCTGTAAAAATATTACATATTGGCATCAGATTTATTGGTATCGGTCAGCGCTGGACATATTTAATTGTTGATTATTCTATATTTTAAACCTTGCTATATGATCTAGTGACAATGCAACGAAGGAATATTGCGAATATTTAATTCGTTAAGAGCGCTACACAAAAAGAGAGATACACTTGAAGAGCTCTGCCTCTTTATATCGGATTTAGTTTAATAAACTCATATAATTTAACTAAATACATACATTCGAAATATGCGCTGATATTCATTTTAGATGAAAAAGTATAGGAACTCAAAACTATTACCACAAAGTCCTTTAAAATGCAATAATGTTTAACGATAAAGTTTAATTCCACATTGAATACTACATTTTTTGAGTACAGTGAGTAATCCTTCACAATGCAGGGTTTAATAGGTATCACTTGTAGACACAGTTTTCTGTAGCTGCTTATAAAGATTCTGGACCATGTTTACTGTGAGTGGTTTAAGGTCAGACATTGTTCAGACGGTTCACTTGTGAGTTTTGGTTGCCTCACCCAAGCCGATACTCTCCTGTAAAATGTCTTGATAGTCTCTCGAATTCATTGTTCCTTCACTGGAAAGTGTCCACATCCTGAGAAGTGAACCTCGCCGTTCTTCAGAGCTGTAGAAGAGGCTTTGGAGTTGGCGCGCGGTGCCCTTCTTCCTCTAAAAGAAGGGAGTCTTGCCGAAAGGTTGCCATCTCCTGTCTCGACTGTCCACAGAGCATTTTCCTCAGAAGCGTTGTGGAACATCTGGCTGGTTTTGGGCAAACCTGAGACATGCCTCAATATTTCTTGGCAGCGGTGGTTTCCTGTGTGTTGTCCTTTCATGAGCACCGTTTTTTTTTCTGATAGTGGACACATGAATAGAGACTTTCAGAGTTTGCAGAACTGTCTGGAGGTCTTTTGGTGCTATCTTTGGGTTCTTCCTCCCCTCTTCCAGGATTGTCGGTGGTGTTCTTAGCGACGGACCATATCTACAAGATATTTAGAGATCAGTGAGTCAGTCAGCTTTCAGTCTGCTTTATGTAACAGAAACATTTAGTCATTATACCATACAACACACTTTGTGCTTATTTGATAAAAACACCCATATAAATGTCCTGTATGGATGCTGTGCAAATCTAAATTTTGCCTTTATTTTTTCTTACTAAATTAAATTATTTAAAGCTTGTTTATGTTTTAACCATTTTAGTGGATATTTCAAAAATGGATATTCTGCATATCTTAAATTATATATTGTGTTTAATATCAGTCCTTGATGAAAATAACATGGGGGAAATTTCTGTATTTATGTAACAATATTCTACGCATACTTTGACAGAATTACAGCTTGGCTTGAAATTATTATGCACAAACATATTGTGGGCACAAGACATATTTATATAGATTTTTTCTTGTTTTCATCACACATGCTTTATATTTCATCTCAAGTATGCTCCTTGTAAATATATATATATATATATATATATATATATATATATATATATATATATATATATATATATATATATATATATATATTATATTTAGTTTTTTTATTTTTTTTTATTATTATTATTTTTTTTTTTAAGAGGAATTATTTTGACAAAATAAAAATTTAAAGGATAAGTTGAAATCTGTTAATCGACCACAAGGCCCATAAACTTGAGTTATTATTTTGGATTAAATGTAAAATGCTTAAAAACACTAAACTGATTAGATTTCTAATATATATTAATAAATAGACTGTAAATTAATTTGTAAATGAAAAGAGGGTTACACTTTAGAATAGGTAACACCTGTTAACTATTAACTATGACTTTTCCTCAATAAATTCTTAAGTTGCTGCTTATTAATAGTTAGTTGGATGTGGATATCATGGATGTGGAATAAAGTCATGCATAATAAGGCGTTAATATGTGCTTAATCAACACTAATAAATGGCTAATAATCTAGTAATATGCATTGCTAATAAATAGCCAATATGTTGATAATGGGCATGCTAATGTGCAACTAGCAAACGGTTAGATTCGTTCCCGATACGAAAGTGTTACCGTATTTAATGACATAATCAGTCACCACCCAGCTCTTTCTCTCTGAGATGGTAATGCTAGTGGATATGTAAAACTGTGTTCCAATCAGGCCAGTCGGTCCCACTCGTATCCCGGCGTGGATGTGGTGGAGGGGGTGGACACCTGCCAGCGGCCAAACCTTTCCCAGCATCCACCCGCTCCCCCTGCTCTGGGACAAAGTTTGCCAGACAGCCCTGAGGACTCCCATCTCCTTGACTCCTCGAAACCCCACCGACACCCCCAACACACACCCCAAAACCAAAACACACACACACACACACACACACACACACGCTCAACAAACCTAATACATCACTGACTAGGGCCAAACGCTGCTTTTCGGCGAGGTCCTCGTACGTGTGATGTGAAAGCACACAAAGCTAATTCTGTGAGGTTTCCTGTGCGCCGTATAGCGATTGGTTGCCAAGTCACGGGTGACGTAGAGATCTTTGCTGACACGTCACTTAAGGAGTGGTTTTAAGTGTGTCAGACGACCTCTTCCTTCTTTCACCCCGGGACACCAGCTGAGAAATTTCACCTCAAAGAAGGGGAAGCTGTTTGGTAACCTACATATCAGAAGGTTCTGTAAGAGTATGGGTAACTAGTCGAGACTCTAATCATCAACACAAGAAGACATCATCAAAATGGACATTTATTAGCAATAGATAAACTACTATTAACCTAGTTATGAACAGACTGTTAAAGTAACGTCAGAGCTATCTGCTCTTTAATAATGTTCTCCAGACATCCTCGAAATTTGAACCTTTGTCATACGTTCACAAAAACATTATTTATACATTATTCATGGAACCTTTTTCTGAAACATTGTAGTTTGACGCCCGTCTTTATCTTTTTAAAAAGTTATTATTTGTTTCAAACTAACATTCCAAAAATGTTGCAACATGATCAAACGGAATGTTCCCTTAACGTTGGAATTACATTTATAGCATAAAAAAATAAATTAACTGGTAACCCTTCTTATGGGAAACCACTTGATATCAATAAATAAATGCTTATTTATTTTTACGCGATATAATGATTAAATGTGGCTGCAATTATAAAGTTTCGTCAAGGTGCTAATTTTGGCCAATTTATATTTACCTTGCACACAGTCCACAGGGAAGCAGAGAGCAGGGCGCAGTCGGAGGATGCTGAACTTCTGTTGTGCCAAAAGGGGTCAGCTGGGTCAGATGAGTGGACACGGGATCCTTTCCACACTGGCTGTGTTTCTGAGGAGCTGTGTGGGTCAGACGGTATCTGCCGGTGGACTATAGGCTAGCTGTTGAAGGAACTGTAAGAGCCAGAAGCTGTCGGTCCACGCTGGAGTGCTCTGCAGCTAGAATGCAGCCGTAGGAAATATACACGGTTTAGCTCGCAAGAGCTTAACCTTTGCTGTACTGTTGTGTCTTGTCTTGTTGGTCAGGATTTGATTCTGTTCAGAATGTGGTGTATCTGGAAGAAACGGCCACCATCTATCAAAACAGGACACTGGAATCGGGTGCCTTTTCATCCTTAACATTTTACCCTTGCAATGTTTCATTAGTAAAATTCTTTCACTCAAAAATAGGAGTAAGACTTTTTTTTGAAAAGAATGTATTTAACACAATTATCACTTTCAATTACATTTTTGGATTATTACACCAAATCATTGACACTCATTGACCATTTACTACATCTAAAACAGTGAATTTATCAAATTAATAAATTGATAAATTAATAAAATAAAATTGTTAATGATGAAAAGACCTTGTTTTATGAAAAGCAACACTTAATAATATCTCATATTAATGCAAGGTTGTTTTTTTTCACCAGACAGGCTCTGCTAAGTTTTATAGTTTTAGAATATTTTAAATCCAAAATGGTAATATTTCTGTGTCACAGCCATAATATGTCAACACCGCCTTCTAATTTCTGAGAAACTTGTTTATAATATTTAGATAAATATATTTCCCTGAAGCAGGTTCCGAAAACAAAATGGCTACTACAAGAACTCTATTTGTTTTGTGAAAGAAATGCCGAATTTGTCAACACCTTAAGATTTTGTTCCAGGGATATAACAAAATGCTCATAGGTGACTCTTAAATATTCGATAACATGCTTTTGTTGTGTTTGTTTTAATACAGTAATTAAAAAATGTATTCTCCATCAGTTAAATTTGTTGAGGAATTGTTGGTCAAATGTGAAAGTGCAATCTGTCCAAGCACATCTTGACATATATACACAGTCCTAAGTAAAAAACAAATAAAAAAGAGGTTGCATCAAAGCACAGCTCAGTAGCTCAGTACGTATAAGACTCATATATGCAATTGAATTTGTCAAAGTGCAAGTTTAGTCCCACTTCTCAGGAATGACTGAGCTAGACAGATTACCTTGACCCTATTCACCGAGGCTCAGGAGGAAGCCCTATCATTGATGGAATCCACAACCGAACGAGAACCACCAAACCGCTGGAGCAGTCTCCAAAGCAAACAAAGCTGTGCTCGGTTGGCTTGAATGAGCTTGTACCGGTGCTGGTGCAGCACTGAGCATGTGTGATTTCTTCAGAGGGGGAGGAGAAGCAGACACGGTTAGCACCTGAGTCCTCAAGGGAGTGCTCGAAACCTTAGGCTTTCGAGAAGGCAGGCCCGATTTCCAGACAAGAGTCACGGCCTAACAGGGCCCGAAGGTGTCCAATGCGCTTCACTGGAGTCAAAGCGAGTAATAGCATTGCCTTCAGAGAGAAAATGCACAAATTCACCATCACAGGAGGTTCAAATGGAGGAGCCGTGAGCGTGTTTAGCACTACAAGCACTACAAGTGTAGCACCGGATGTTTGGGTCAATGCTACCAGAAGAGCATCAGTCAGTGAAAAGTCACTCGACACATTCAGTAAATGTTTGGTGGAGCCAGGAACAAGGGGTTTTGGCGAGCAGGGCCCTCGAAGGCGAATCTTGAGACTGGCTTACGATAAGGGCTTTTCTCCACATGGATGTGTTGCGGGTTTCAGGTTGATTGATGTAAAGCAGACATGAGACACACTTCACCAGCGATTTAACCATCTCGGGCCAAGAATGAGCCATAGCATGGTATTGTGTAGTGATGAGAAAATAGCAGTAGTTTGTTCCTGTAAGCATAGGGCTGATGGGTCCTGCATCGCTGAAGCGGAGGACAGAACTGTCGAAGAAAACAATGGCGTTGAAGCAGCAGAACACAACCAACGGGCTGGAAATGACCAAACACGTGGCACGATGCCAGTCAGCCTTGTATTCCATGTAAACACACACACACACACACACACACACACACACACTGAAAGCGTCCTTCTACATGCATCCTTAGTCCAATGGCTCGATATTGTTTATAAGAAATATTGCTAAATAATATTACGCCCACGGAGCAATTAAACAACACCACCGTTTATTAAAGATCTTAGCAAATCGGCCAGGATGAAAAGATATCTATAGCATGCTTTGCTCACATTTATAAAATCTGCCAAACTTTCCAAACCATTTCATGGGGAAAAAAAATCTAACCTCGAAAGGTTTCCCTCGTGTTCTTTAACATCCTTTATGTTAAAAATGCATGCTAAAAATAAGAAGCACACTACGAATATGCTCACACATTTTTGAAGTGGAGAGACTTTTAAAAAATCAATATACAGACGGACAGCCATAATAAACCATCATCTCCGTTCACCCTTCATCCTCATCCGCTATTGTTAAAGACACAAATGAGGATAAACGCTTTGATTTATAGAGAAACACAAAACGTTATATATTTTACAGTCATTACAGTTAATGCACGTTAATGCGATATTCGAATAGAAACGCTTAAAATAAGCTTCATCGTGATTTGCTGTGTAATAAGATAGATAAGTGAGTTTTGGTGTCTGTGGGAATTCCCTGGGCTTGTCCCCGAGGGTTACACAGAGAACAATATGGCAGGATTTGTTTTGCTGTCTCTGATTGAATTAGGATTGATTTTGCTGCTATTTTGCCAGGAGACTATCAGCTCTCTGGACTTCTTTAAGTGTGTTTATTGGATAAATGTTTACACGCTAGTCAGCAGGACCAGCGGTTTGTTAGCCTGCCATTTACTATCAAATAAAAATCAATAATGCTGAAATGTAATTTTACGTCTCTTCATTACTGAGGGGAATGATTGTTTCCAGCCATGCGGGATGTGAAATGTCGGTTGCCGATCTGTTGCGAGCGATACGAAGCTAAATAACCCTCTCACGGCTAAATAACGTCTAAATAAGCTTCACACATCGCAAATATTTCGTCCAAGATATGTATATTTAGCACTGATTATTCATCACAGTGGCATTCAGATCAACAAAACGAGCCTCTCAAAATAGAGACAGGGTTCTGTTTCAAAGCGCTCCAGTGACATGTTCAACAGCACGCTTTGGAAAACCGCAGAACAAAAACAGCAATTAGCGCTTTCAAGTCGTGCGTTTCTGCCGTCGGTGTGATTGACGGACTCTTGCTGTAATTAGCACGACTTCACAGAGCGTACTACCAGAGCAGATATCGCTGTGAAGGCGTCAGAGCTGATTCATTGCCTTTGTGACCGTAACCCGGGGCCAGAGCTGTACAGGAAAATACAGGAGAGCGTGTGTTTTTGCATGCATGGTCATTGGCGAGATATTTCAGCGACAAGCCGAACTGAAAATCGTGACATTTGGAGATTTATTTCTTCGCGTTTGCTTTAGTGAACGCCATGATATTGGGGGCAAATCAGCCAAAATCATTTGGAAATCATCGGAATCAATATCATCTCAGCTGACGATTCAACCTCTGTGAGACTTGAACCTGCTATAAAGCGCGGCACCTGCGTGTCTTTGTATCAGAACTGTGTTTTTGCGCTGTTATCGATGGCCTCTGATTTAGTAGTTCGTCAGCTTTCGCCGGCCGTGAACGTTTGTCATCTGGCACCAGGGACTAGTCCAGACAACACCAGCACAAAAAACACACACCTCTTCACCACTCGGAAATTTAAGCTAATAAGCAGTTGTCAGAGGAAAAAATAAGATAAATGTTATGTTTGATGGAAACGGCATGTGATAAAACGGACAGGGTCCCGATAATTACCATTCAGATGATAATAACAGAAGTAATAACAGAACTGAAAGAAGCAATGGTGACATTTTATGTGTTAAAGAGACTCAACTCAAGGTAAATTGCTAGTATAGGCACCCTTAGAAGTATACCCAAAGCAGACACTGCCATCTTTTGCTTCATTTTATTATTATCTTTTAACTATTTAAGCTAACATGTGGCTGCAGACGCTATTACAAAAAAAAGATGGTTGTTCTCCTGCCTTTTCAAATCACACATTACATTGGAAAGCCATTTACTTTACATAAAAACAAAGCAAATCATCAGAAATAAGATGCCTTGTACGTGTTTGTTGGGTTGGATTAAGAGTAGGGCTTTATTGTCCCAGTAAGGTCGCATCCATTTTATAATGTTAATAAAAAAAGATCATTTACAGTCAATACCCCAGCAGAACTACAAAACATGACTACATAAACGCATTAAGCGAATCAAAGAGACATAATATAACAATTCTACTGATGTCCCCTTTTTCTGGGGACATTTCTTCTAACCAATGGCATGGAAAGTTAGTCAAATACATGCTAAAAAAATTTAATCTAAATAATCTTCCACTAGTACGAGATCTACAATGGTACGTTAAATCAAAGTAGTTTCTTGCACAGACTGATTGTTTCTCTTCGTAAGACCTCGATGTACAGTAACGACCCGCATTTTATGAATCGCCAAGGACCACGGTTTCAGCTAAAACTCTTCTTTACTGATCTACTGAAGACAAAAGCCATCTTCGTCTTGGATGGCCTGATGAGGGAAGACAGGAGGGAAAACAGGAACAAAGGAAGCAGACAGGGAAAACAAAACCAACACGGAATACAGATGTGACAGTAGACAGCAGCAGAGAGAAACATTTTCATTATTTTTAGTTGATGAATACACAGCACCACATTAACATTTTCAGAGTCTGTAAATTGGAAATATTTAATAAAACGATCAAATGATGCTGAAAATCGGGAAAACGTGTAATATATCAAAATAACATACGAAGAATTTGGAATTATATTTCTTGAACGCATAAAAAATGTAAAAAATTTCCATGCTTACCTTTTTTCGGTACCAAGACAATTCCAGTCTAACCCTTAGGAGCAAGAGAGACAGATAGACAAAGAGAGAAGTTCCAGTCAAAACCTGTTGTTGGGAGTCACCTCAACACACACACACACACACACACACACACACACACACACACACACACGTTTATACGCTCAGGCAGAGGGTGCTTATCTAATGTTCAGGATTAAATTCAGTTACCCTCCAGGGATTGGGTTAGATGTCAGAAAGATAGATGGGCATCATGCCGAAATACCAACGCCCAAAAATGATTTTGCATGTGTGTGCGCGCGTGTGCGCACAAATATAATGCAAATATAGACATGTATGTCCTCTCTTCCCAGGAGCATTATGTAAACAAGGAAATGGAGATGGCATCACAGCAAAGCACTCTCTAACAGCCAATGAATCATCTTGAGACTCTCATTTAGTTGATTTGCACCAAAGTCAATATTAAATAAAAAGGAATGAAGTTAAAGAATTTAACCAGAAAGCAAAACAATAACATCTTTGATGATGTATTCTTCAATTATGACATCAATAAAAGTAAGGAAAGTAAATCAATCCATCAAGTGGGTGTCTTTAATTGATGTATTTTTTACGCAGTTTTTAACCGCTTAGAGATATTACAAATGCAATTCATTTAAGCAGTAAATATTCGAGCATAACAGAATTGGAATGCAGAATAAATTAAAGATAGCAGACATTGGGGCATCATGCATGAAACAAGCATAAAGCGATCCCCGTGTAAACTGAATTACGCCATTAAATTCATATTGCACAGGAATTTGTTCTGCTTGTTATTCATAAATGAATTGGGTTTTTCCTCAGACAAAACTGCCTCCTAACTAATGAAGATTCAATTTGAGCTAAAATAACTACATTTATTCTGTGTTCTGTTAATGCAATGCAATCTCCTTCATTCTTATACCGTTGCTTTCTAAAAACGGCTGCTGCATTTTTTTATTTATTTTTTTTAGGCATAATCTTTGAGATGGTTGACTAAATTATCATACGCTTCATAAAGCAACATCTTTACCTCTAATGCATTTAAACACTTCGCAATTAGCGTGTAATATAAATGCACTTAATTTTATAACTTCGTTTATTTGCTGTGGGGGAATTGTTATTTATCTAAGAACGTATCATTTCTTTTTTTGCATGTGCTGAATTATTCTGAAGCAAAGAAAACTGACAACAGCTACTTATTTGATCCTCGGTCAGATTCGGGTGTTAACCCTAAAGCATGTTAAAGTTATATATTTAAAAAAAAATATTAGAATCAGATTTATAAATGATTAATGCAACAGACCAGAGACAGCAAAATGATTGTTCTAAGAATTATTATATAGTTATACTGTGATATCACATCTGAAACTCTTTGCTTCACACACACACACACACACACACACACACACACACACACACACACACACACACACCTGTGTGCTGCTGGGGTTCTCAGGAGAGTCTGGTGCCTGCAGTACTGGCTGGTCATACCTTTACTGGAGAGCTGCTCTCTGCCCTCAGGCTACTGCTTAGCAATTCAACTCTGACTACAATCCACAGCCTGTGCCCTTTATAATGCGCCTATTTCAAAGATACAGTGCCGTAATGAATTTACAGACCTTGGGAAGCTCTGTCTGATATACTTCAGACAAGATGAACAGAGAAGACAGACTCTGCCTCGCTTTATCTCGCTCTCCTCCGTCTGGCATGTCGAATCTGCCTGCTTAACTTCTCTATACGTTACAGCGCTTTTTTTTATAAATGCATTAAAAACGAACAAGTAAATATCATTCCTGCAAAAAGCTTACACGCTGAAACAGAACACAAGGACACTTATAGAGAGCAAGCGAGAGAAAAAAAAGAACAGACGATAAAGAAGACCTGCTTATAAGACAATAAATCTGCCAAAATGCCTCACTAGGGACAGTCACTATGAAGCAGCAATGAAGGAAATCAGTTGTTATGGATTGCATAGGATACGTGTTATCAGATTGCTGTCTGGAACCGAGAAGGTGGCAGAAAAGTGCACATGTACTAATATTTGTAAATCACAATGAATGCAATGCAATTTTAGATTCTGAAAGTTCTGATATGAATCCTAAACGCTGCAATCCAATTAATTATTAATTTGCTCGTGCATTCCACACAAAACGTGAGTGCATGCACAATCATTTCCCTGGACCTACGTATAATTGCATAAAAAAATATATTTTTTAGCAAATATTTACTGACCTGTAAGATACGTAAACCAATAAACAAACATGTTGATATGACATAAAACGCATGCATCATGGCACATGCACAAGGTTATTCAATATGTTCTAATGAAATTGAGTAAATAGTTCAATTGATTTGAGATCGAATTGGGATAAATTGATAGATTTTTTCTGTTGATTGGATTATACGCCACCCCTTTCAGTCCAACACGCACAAAAACCTCCAATAACACCTAAGTGTACATTCCTTGACAATATCTTTTCATGGTTTTCACATTCACTCATCTCCCAGAAGAACATCTCCCATAAACTTTCACTGATGACCAAACTGAAGTTAAAACAAATAGTCACATAACGAAGAGAGAAAGCGCCTCTGGAAAACAAGAACAAGAAACTTCGTGCATACAGTGAAGAAAGGAAATGGACCACATGTGATTGTCTTCAGGATGTCTTCATTGAGGTTGCAACCTGACTGATCCCTATTGTAGTGGACAGCAGGCAGACAGGATAGCTTTCTAAACCCTCTTTCCACTCATCACAAAAGAAAAGTTGGTGGTGAAGACATCTTCTATTGATTTTGCTAAGCAACAGTGCGGTGGGATCGTGAAGTGCTGTTTGATTCTCTTCTCCTGGAGAACCTGGAACATACAGATGAGGCCCTGAAGTGAGTCCTTACTGATCTAGAACAGACAGTGATGTGTAGGTTCACTTCTTAGAGCAAAGCTATACGCGTCTTGTTGCACTAGGAATAAATTTCATGAGAGGTGAATGGCAGTTAGTTTCAAGGAAACGTCTAGTGAACCAGTGAGAAGTCCTATTCTTCCAAGGATAGAGTCTTTGATTTTTGCCCTCTAAGAGATTATGACATTTGCAGTCTGAGTAGCACTATCTGATAGCATTTGCCATGTTTTAGTCCATCGAGATCCAACTGAAATGCAAACCTGCATCGGCAGCCGCATGTATGTGTTGTGTTACTCTTGCTTTGAAAAGAAGAAGCTGTTGAATAAAGTGTTTTATTATTAAACTATTATTTTAGCTTTAAATTACAGTTAAACTACTGATGCCACATGGACTGTTTTACCAGTGTCCTTACTACCTTTCTGGGTCTTGAACATGGTAGTTGCGTTTGCTGTTTATATTTTTCATTGATTTCATCTGAAATATCCAGGTAGGTTTCCAGTTGTTATAATCTTATAGGTCTCTTGAGACACATGGCTGGTCCCATGAAGGTCCCACGAATAGCTGTCATTAAGACAAGATCACTGTGGTGAACAAAACATGTGTTGTGGAAAAGAATAATTCAACTGTGAGTCTTTCTGGTTTTTTTTACCTAAAGAGGCAAGGACATTTCCCATCAATGGAGCTGCTTCTATATGCAGGCTTTGAAATATTAGATACAAGACAACTTCCTTGGCTCCAGTGAACTTCAACAATCTCAATCTCAATCTCTTTAAGGCTGAGATAGTTGGTAACACTAATTAAACTTGTTTTGGCCTAAGTTCTGGCTGTTTATGATTTATTAAGTGCCCATGCCATGCCACCCCACACATTTCTCTTGCCCATGCTAGTGTGTTTCATGAGCGCATTGGAATTGGAGTTATCTTCCCCTAGAGTCAACAATGTGCAGTGTTTTTCTCAATGGAGTTTAAAGTGGAATTGTATTTAAGTCTGGAATTAAATATCTTGGTATATTTTTTTCTACTTCTTCTGAAAGTCCGGGAGTGGTCTGGAGACATGGTCACTTACCTATTTCATATATGCAAATTACTGTATGTTACAGGTAACTTAAGATATGGCTTGGAGGACGGGTCTCTCCAGGGTCCCATGACGCGTGCTAGGTCCCCTCTATTATCCCATTTTTGTATAAGCTAAACTAAAGAATAATTCAGAGGGCAATGCTATGGGAAAGCATGTGTGCAATTATTCCAGACTTTGAATGGCACTGCATCGCTATTTAGCCATGCCTCATGTTGGTTCCCAGGCACCAGGAAAAAAGCGTTAGTTAATCATTGGCTGAAGCAAGCATGCAAAGCAGCATCTCATTCCCTTTTCAGGGAACCAAGGATATAGTCTTTACCCGAGACATTCCCTTTCGAGGAACTCACTGCTATGTCCAATGAGCCTTGGTCCAACGACCCAAAAGGAGAAGACCTACAAGACTGCAGAACATGCAATACTTGTAGGTACCTTTGGTGAGTAGCTAAGTCTAGGGTGAAGAGATTTTGACGCTACCCCATCAATTCTGCAGAAGGAGGCAATTGAGGCAAATAATGTTGCTCATTAATTATAGCTATGAGCTGCCCGACCTAAGACCTTCTATCACACATGTGATGTAAGATACAGAGCTTCTTGTCTTTGTTTAGAGATGTAGACAGATGACATGAAACTGACATTCTCTTAATAGGCAATGCATGTTTTTTGGGCGTAACGTGCAATGAACCAATGAAAGTCTCATTCGGCCTTCTCTGTGTGTTATGCTCTTATTAGTTCCTTTGGTTATGTGTCTTGTCTCTCATTAGTTGGTTCTTGTCATTTTTTTTATATAAATAGCTCTCATATTGCTTTTGTTCTTGGTTGAGTTTTCAAGTTCTTGGCTGAGAATTATCCCAGTCCAGTCCCCCAAGACAGGGTTGAGATAATAATGGCCCTCACTTGCAACAATGATTTTATATATAGGCAAATAAATGTTATGTAACAGGTAACCTAAGATACGGCTTATAGGATTGGTCTCTCCGGGGTTCCATGATTTTTTCATTTTATTATAGAAAACATGTAACGTCATAAAAAATTATTATGTTTAGATTTGGGATTAAAAGGTCTAAAATTGAAATATAAAATGGTAACAGGGCAACTATGCAAAATATATCTATGAGATTAAAGATGTAAAAATATTTACATTTTATATGTACTCAAAATAAATTTCTGCCTCCGTCCAAATGTAAAAAAAATGGTTTATATATCATATATAGACAATGTGGCCAGGATGGACTGTTCAAACAGATTATTACTCATTCAGCTCTTTGTTATCATTGTTTTTTTGGTTTTTTTTAACCAATATCATATAATAATCAATTTACATAGAATTCTATGAATGGTAGCCTTGTTTTGTTGAGTTGCCAGGCGTTATTGAATCGAATTAAAGCCAAGAGATTATATTATTTTTCTTTTTTAATATTTCAGTGTTAAATTTGAAAAGATACAGGGTCGTTACATCACTGTATCCACCGCCATTGGCGCTTGATGACAAACCCAACTTAACCGAGTAGCCACTTAACCCTCCTTAGCGACTTCATTTGTTCTGATCTTTTGACATTCGTTCTACTTTGTCAGAGGTAACTGTTTCTTAATGCACAGAGCGATCTTTAGCTCAACAGTAATGCATAATCTTTCAGAAAATGCTGGTGCATTACGATTCGGTAGGTTTCAATGTCTTTACGCTTCAGTGTCATTTTACTGTTTTGACTATGCGTGGGAGTTTTTTGTCGCAGAATTAGTGCCTTGGGTAATTTAAGTTCTGAAATATGAGAGCTGTGTGTTCTAATCACTTCCTTTTCACTAGTGAGCGTGTTTTTGCCAGTCCGGTGCTGCCCTAATGAGACGGAGCACACAGCAAGCTCTCCCATTAGCCTTTGAGTCATAAACATGAACCTCAACTACACACACTCACGGTCCAATCATCCTCTCTGGCTTCTCTTTTAAGACCGCAAGGCTGAATGTATCTCTGGGTATCTTTGTCACTGTTACACGCACACAGAGCAGAAGAGTGAAGTATGCTTGTGTAAATATAAAACCCTCACTTCCTTCCTGGGATTGGTTGGTTCCATTATGGCAGGCGGTAGGGAAACCTAATCTTGCTGAGACACGGCCCTCTCATCACTCACCGAATAAGATGTCAGCAGTATTCCTCTCTTTTCTTCCCTCTCTGTCTCTGTTGCTCTCCTGCAGGAGTTATGTGAATCATCGTGTAGACGCCACATTACTTGATGGTTCATATGCGTCCGGCAAGCTCGAATATGCATGTCATCAGCTTTTTTAATTGCACAATTTCACTCGCGCGGCTTAAACGGTGGGGTGCAATGTTTGCATACATAAGAAAGCAGGAGGGTCTGTGATGCAACCTTTGAGAGAATGTGAGAGAGAGACCACGTATGTGTATTTTCAGTTGACCTGGTCGGGCCTTTGCTTGCTGCGATTATCTAAGTTACCTTTTTTAGCCTTGACCTTGTGCGAGCTCAGAGTGTTTCCCAGTCAGCAGAATGCTTTATCTCTGAAAGCAACAATCAATAAGGATAATTAATGATGCCTGCTGCAATGATAGCCTCAGCAGTCATTACAGTACATTAATCCATACAGTCAGCGCGGGGTCAAGGCCAGTCGCCGCTGCTCTCTGGAGGTGGGGCGCAAATTAAAATCGTCTCCATGACAGGCTCCACTGTCTGCCACATTCTGATGCATTTAGCCGTCAGACTTTAATTGAGGCCCGCCCAGTGCCCCTGCACCCACCGCAACCCCATGTTTAATATACAGCGTTAAGAGACACCTGATAGGACGAGTAATGAACGCAGCGGCTAACGTCGGAGCGATACTTTTATTCCATAATGCATAAATCACCTGTAGTGCCGATTCAAGGCCCGTTCACACTGAGATGAATGTTCACCGTGCAAATTTGGTGTAATAAATATTTTAATTTGAACGAACGGCTGTTAATGCGTCTGCTCGGGCCAATGCTCAGCGCAATCATTTTCATTAGTCATCAGTTTTGTGCTTTTGGTCACTTGCCTGGAGCTGCTGTCGAAACATTAAAGCACAATTCAGTGGCGCTCACGCATTTTGTTAAGTGACAATAAGGAGGTTGAAATGACACAGTTGCATCAACAAATGCGTTTTTTTAACAGTGTCTTTTTTCAGGGAAGATTTAGGGTTGGATTTTTGGTAGGAAATTTATCCGACATGATAGGGCATTAACTTTTAGCAACAGTGCCCGGATATTTCATTCTGAACCGCAGCAATACATACCTATATCAATGTAACATAAATGAGCTGGGGTTCACTATATCAGTGGACATTTCTCTTTAAAACTGTGGCGAAAAATGCAGTAAGGTAAAAATGGCGTTGTACAACAAGTGCACAGAGGAACATACTTTTATGAGACCGGGTTGGGTAATATTGTGCTTAGGATACAAAAAAAATAGATATTCCATTTATAGATGATAACAACATGAAGTGCATTAAACAGTACATTAAATTGGGGTTTGTGAAGAAACTGCAGGGGTTTTGTGGTTTTAATGAAATGCTAGTAATGAATGAAACCATAAAAACGTGAAAAATGATGTTAAATAAATGACCAACGTCTGAGAACCATGAACACGCAAATGCGTTACTTAATTATTAAGGGGGCTTAAAGTAAATACATTAAATTAAAGAAGTTCAGATGACAAAAATAAATAAATGAATAAATGAATGGGAATCCCTGCATTGCATTAAATAATGAATAATGTGAATTTGTGCAATTTAAAGCCTTCCAAAGACATAGTAATAGAAACAAAGTTGTGTGGCTTCTCAGTTTTCTGTGTAACTGTGTCATTATTAAAACTAGTGGCTGGTCTTTGCGTGATTGTAACTGTAGTAAATGTAGCCTGATTGCAAATATTAAAAAATATAATATCATCTAATTGCAAGTACTTGTTTCTTAGAATCTGATTATGCAATCCAGATAACATGTAATTGGTTGCTGCCCAGAACTGATGCATGCAGTATCAAATTCTGCATAACTCTGAAACATACACATGCTTGGCCTTCTTTCTTCAGCATGTTCCAGGGTAACTGGGTTAACCATAGGATTTCTGCTTCACTAAGTGCCACCTAGTATCAGACAGTAGGTGGCGCTTTTCTTAGCGCCTCTTTTCTTTTTTTCTTTTTTTCCTTTGCGTTTATGAACAGACAAATCACGGGTGAATACTGACCTAAATGTTAGCGAAGAGTCTCGGCGTGAACAGGCCTTCATTGTCAAAACAGCTACATAAAGCGGCTCTAATGACCGTAACACAGATGCTGGGTGTGAAATCAGCTTTGAATGTGCAGCGCCACAATTTATGGTCTCAACATCTGCAGCCAGAAGAAAATTGGAATTGTTCCAATATAATAAGCCAAATAAAAAAGATTAGAGGAAGCAGACAAATTAAATTAGCACGTTAAATGGTTAATCACGGAAAGAGAAAAACGACTAAAGTTAATTCAAGCTATGTCAGCAATACAACAAAACGCAGGAGCAAAGTGATGCTATGATTCGTGATTAACGTTTAATTTTAAGAGTACGGTGAAGCAGAGAGTGTCTTCTGTGGACATCCTTGAGTATGGACCGTTTAAGGCCAGGGTTTCTCTACGGTGTTGTCCAGACACTCAACTTCCCCGTCATCCTCGGTTCACAAGCACACACTTCATGGGAAATGACTTCCTCAATTCAAAGATTAGGCTTTTTCCACTGATAGCCGATGCTCTCCGTGTCATTTAAATGTAAAAATGAAAATCTGTGATTTAGATACATTGCATTTTAAAAATACACATTTAGACACAGTTGGATTATATGACATAATTACATTTTATTTTCTGTCATCTATATATCAATATTTAGAGAGAGGGAGACATATGAAGCAAACACTGTGCAATGCAGTCTTTGTTTTCCAGAAATCTATACTTAAGGCTCGAGTTAACTTGAATTAACCATTTTGGACTTTTAAGTTTAAGTTCTTTTATATTGACGTAGAAGTTCCTTTCTTTTTGGAGTGTTACAAGCTGTCAGTGCTTAGATAAGACCCCTGACGTTAGTTTTAAAACCAAATCGATATTTTCAAACTCCGCCCAAATGCTTAAGCAAAGAAAGGAGGCGGAGCTATTATTCTGTCTGTAGTGTTGCCGAGGGCGCCATGTTCTGGAGACGCTGTGTTTTTGTCGTAAAACTACTTTGTTTGTGCTTCCAGAAGACGAATCAAAGTGGTTAAGATGCTGTAAAAGTGAGTTGCTGTAAGGTGCTGTAAAAATGAATTAAATACAAATAACTTATAAATAAAATGAAATAATTGTTTTAACTATTTTAGTCATTTAGTAATTGCAAATCGTTGCAAAAGCTGTAATTTATGGGATATAAAGGAGTTTCTAGAGCATATAGGGCAGAAAAATATATATACTTTATTATACATTTAAAGAATTGTTTCTTAACAAGAAGGCTCCTCAAAGTGCAACAAAACAACAAGTCAATAAGCCATATAAACAATTACATTTCACATGTGAACAGATTATCTTTTATATTTGTGCAAATGAAGGTTTTGCCGCTGTTTCTGCACTGAAGACTCCAGTTCAAGTTTTCCTGCCCTGTCTTTTCCCATTTTCCTCCTGTTAGGAAAATACATTGTTGCATTAGCCACATGCATATAAAGGACTGTCAATCATTTGAAATTAACTTCATAATGCCGCTGATGATTTTACTAGAGATTGGTGAAACGCACAGCATCATTAGAGGTGGCAGAGCGTGTTGGCGAGCTGAATAGCTGTCACAAAAACGTAATGAATAAAGACAACAGAAATTCGTGATTAAAAATAGAGCTTGACTACCTTATTCTCATGCTTTCATTTTTTCTTTCATCCCGCTGATTGGGAAGCGATAGTAATTAGATATAAGTGGGCCGTTACCTGTTTACGTTCAAGACTATTGATACTGTGATTTGACTAGAACAGTAAAAAAACTTCTTGTTTGTGGTCTTAACTATCCATAAGGGCTTATGTCAGCCTGCTTTAATTCAATAAAATAGATTTTACAATGGCATTTTCTCATTATTTAGCTGCTTAGCATGTATTTGTCATGTAGTTTGGAATCAGTAGCAGGCTACAATTTGGCATGTGACCAAAATTTGAACATTTAAGTGAAGTATATACTAGTTGAGGCCACCTAATATAAAGAGAAAATAACAGCAATAATAACAACTATATGTGCTTTGTCAGAATCGGTTCATAATTTAAAAAATACTTGCTGTAATGCATAAATAACCCGTGCAGAAGACACTATATCAAGCAGGATATCAAGACCCGGTTTCTCTAGATTCATTGTAGTTCATAAATGAAGCCTGAGGCCTCCAGCATCCATTATTTCATCATCGGCGTGGTCCGTAGAAACACGCTCAAACACTAGAGGCGTTTCTTATACTCAGACCCACTGAAAAAGAGCGGCCTCGGGAGAAACGCGCTTGAATCTGAGCCTGACCACAGCTGTTTAGTTAGAAAGAGTCTGATATGGTTCATCCCTAATTCCACGTCTCGAAAACCACTAACTGTGTAATTTCCTGTTTCATACCGAGGCCTCTCGTATCTCTGATTACAAGGTTTTTGTTATTTTTGGCACAAGTAACATCTATCTATCTATCTATCTATCTATCTATCTATCTATCTATCTATCTATCTATCTATCTATCTATCTATCTATCTATCATCTATCTATCATCTATCTACTGAAAACACGATGAACTCTCTCATTGTGTGATAGCTATAAACGTATAATTTAAAATGTCATTAGCGCGAGTCAGTCACAGCCTGTCAAAAAGTCAATACTCAGTTCTTTATGTCTGTACAAACATGGAGTAATTATCCCTTTATTAGGGAGCAGAGCAGCTCGCCAATAACGAACTTCGAGAACCAGGCATTCATTACTGTCAGCCACACCTGACTCTGGGCTTATTAAAAACATTAATAATGGAAAATAAAACCTAATTAGTAAACAAATGCAATCACTCACAGGTGTGTCAGAGAAAATACGCACCCGCGACTTTGATTTTTCACTTCGCTGGTGTCTCTTTCTGTGTTTTTACGCGCGGGCGGACGCAGATACGCTCACACGTAACGGCGCGGGAGCAATAAAGACTATTTTCTTTCATCTAATTAAAATCAAAAGAGGAAGAGAAGGAAATTAAATAAGAAGTGTTTGTATTTGTAGGGACACACACCGAAAAAAAAAAAAAAAAAAAGAAAAAGGTGGGAAGAGGAAAAAACACTCCCCCTCTTCATTTCCCTCTCTCATCATTAGCTATAACACTCTCTCCATCACCGCTCGCCCCTCAGCGACCAAACATTCAATTAACGTCTAATGAGGCTTAATGCATGGTAAATACATGCACCCGCTAAAGGCAAACAAGCGCTCCTGATAGGAGCGGACAAAAGAGAGACTGCCGCCATGAATAAATGAAGAGAAGGTCATATCGCTATCGCCAGGGTCGAACCTGTTTTTAAACACTATTGAGGCGCCGGGGTCACTTCTGCTTGACCTGCGCTGTTTTATTAATAGCAGCGTCATGGAGAACACGCGCGCTGGCCTCTCGACGCACGCACGACCGCTCGCGATCGGGGATCAATATCACAGGTGTTTATCTGGCATCTTGGTCAAACCGGGTCCTGCCAGAACAAGAATCGTTTGGCTGTCTCGAGGCTTTTCGAGAACCTCCAGAAGGCGAACGCGTGCGTTTCGGTAGCTTTTGTCGGCATACTCAGCAACTCGGCCTTCCACTTCATTAGACAGAAAAACGAGCGAACGGCCGATTTAGTATTCCGGAGAGCCGTTTAATGAGAGCCATTAAGGAGCCGTTTGATTAAACACAATAAGCTTCTTAAAAAGTTCGGGTCAGGGTGTTCTTCTGAATCAAGAGAAGGTAAGCAAGCAATTACTCTGATGCTCGTGATATCTGTAAAGAAACAGACAAAGAAAAATGGGGATTGAGGGGTGCGCGGTGAGTTTCATTCTACCTTCCATGTCCCCCAAAAACTCACACACACACACACACACACACACACCCAAAGCACTTCACATAAGATTTATTACAGCCGAGCAGAAATATTATCTTCTGAAGGTGCCATTCATCAACCTCACTTTGAAAGCCACTGAATTATATGATGGAATTATGCAGATCAGGGATGTCTGAGGGAGGATTCCATTTGGTAACCTTGGCAACCTCAGGTGCTCGTACCCCAGCCCCGAATACAGCCCTGCACATCAATTAATGACCATACTTTGGAGAGCAGCGGGGGTTGAAAAAAAAAATCACTCACTAATTGGTATGTAATTGTTAATGCGATATTAAAATTATGGCGTTTTTAATTAAGTGCCCTCTCTCTCTCCTCCTCTTTCAGTAGAAAATGAGAAAATAAACCTTTTGTGTGCGTTTCCGAGCGTGCACTCTCGGAAAAAAAGTACAAAATCGGTCACTGGGGTGATATACTTTCAAAAGGTACACCTCTGGACTTGATTTAACCCCTAAAGAATCTATTTCAGTATTTTAAAGGTACATGCTAGAAAAGGTGTTGCCACAGTGACAGCTTTTGTACCTTTTTTCTGTTCTGAGAGTGAGTTATAACAAATTACTTTAGAATTTATATATATATATATATATATATATATGTGTGTGTGTGTGTGTGTGTGTCAAATGATTAATCACATCAGAAATAAAAGTTTTTGTTTATGTAATATATGTGTGTATATTATGCATAAATGCTCACACGTGCAGGTACATGTTTAAGAAGTATATGTTAAATGTATATATTTCAAATATTTATATATAATATCAATTATATGGATATAAATATTTATACAAAAATGCGATATGAAATATATACTGTATGCGTGTATTTATGTATGCGTAATAAATATACACAGTGTACAAATTATGTTAACAGTTTTTCCATTTTGTAAGTGATTAATTGCAGTTAATGTACTGTGTGTGTGTGTGTGTGTGTGTGTGTGTGTGTGTGTGTGTGTGTGTGTGTGTGTGTGTGTGTGTGTGTGTGTGTGTGTGTGTGTGTGTGTGTGTGTGTGTGTGTGTGTGTGTGTGTGTGTGTGTGTGTGTGTGTGTGTGTGTGTGTGTGTGTGTGTGTGTGTGTGTGTGTGTGTGTGTGTGTGTGTGTGTGTGTGTGTGTGTGTGTGTGTGTGTGTGTGTGTGTGTGTGTGTGTGTGTGTGCAGCGTGTGTGTGTGTGTGTGCGTGTGTGTGTGTGTGCGTGTGTGTGCGTGTGTGTGTACACATGTAAGGTCAAACTTTATTTCAAGGTGTAAATATTGCAATTAACAAACAATTAACTAACTTTAGCCTCGATATCCTCCTAATCTGCCGCTTGCTAACAGCTGGTAAGGTTGTTAAGTTTATGCTTCGGCCAGGATTATGGATGCAGAAAATGTTCAGCCGTGTGTGTTAACAACAGTCAAGCCGAAAAGCACCTAATAGTGAGAACTGGTTCCTATACTGAAGCGTTTCCGTACACGCAATTAACGCTTTACAAATAGACAACGGTGTCCTTGTCGCCAAAAGCGCTGAAGTGAACCACCTTTTCCCGCCGAAAGCCTTTCTGTCGAGGGGAGCGGGGATAGCAGAGTGCTTAATCGAACATAATTACGAACAACACCGAACACATCCTAAACAGGCATTTTTGCTTGACTGAATTTGCGTCTTGAATTTGAGCAGCGGCTAATGCAATTAGAATGCAAGCGTGCCTTCTTGAAAAAGTGTAGCCCATTGTAATTAAGACACACTCATACCTATTTGTAGCTTGTGTCCTGATATTATGCAAATTGCATGCAAATCATCTCAAATTATCTCGTGTTAGCTGTACCAGAGGTGGTCTGTGGAGAGACGTCTCGTTGTATTGTAAGGAAGCCGGGCGCAGAGGAAGATTTCTCTCCGTTTGCCTCCATATGTGCGCATAAAACATACCCAGAGTTTATAACCACCCTCCAAAGTTGTTTTTTTGGTTCCTCCTCGCATTAATTGCACCTGAACGCTGCCGCATGCTTCAGTGAGAAAT